>NC_066512.1:462963-583679 GCF_024679095.1 Eriocheir sinensis
GAACTATATAACGCCTGCGAACACACTCATGCGGCAAACGTAATCCTGAATCAGTGCCGCGAAAGAGTAAACGTTAAAAGAAATGCAGAAAAATAAAGTAAAAGAAATACAGTTAGTTTATCGTGAAGCTGACTCCTCAAAATTATGAAGGAATGACTCTTATGGGGATTAATATTTTTGAGGATTTTTTTTCTGGTTTAACTCAATTATCTTGCAATGTTAAGCGCCGGCCATCTTTACTCCCTCTTTTCTCTAAAAATATACATTTTTTCTCTCTCTCTCTCTCTCTCTCTCTCTCTCTCTCTCTCTCTCTCTCTCTCTCTCTCTCTCTCTCTCTCTCTCTCTCTCTCTCTCTCTCTCTCTCTCTCTCTCTCTCTCTCTCTCTCTTCGCCAGTATTCCCACTATTTTCTTTTCTCCTTCTTTGCTTGACTTCTTTTCTTTCCTCTCCTTCACTGACAATCTAAGTTCTTCGCTATTATTTCACATGTTTTCTTCCTATTCTCCCCCTCTCTCTTTTACATAACTCCTCTTTTCCCTTCCTGACCTTCTTTTCTTCCCTCCCTCCCTCGTATCCTTCCTTTACGCGGCACCGCTCCATCATCCGTCGAGAGCGCTACACAAACCTTCCATTCAGAACAGCGCCAATGTCCTTGTTTGTCGGTGCCGCCCGCAGTCATCGTGTCTTTGCGGCAATGGTCCTCTTCCCTTCCCTCTACTGCTGTATCCACCCCACTACCCAGCCTCACACAGTTACCCCGCCCCCAGCCTCATCTGCATGCTCTTTCACTTGCTAATCCTTTCCTAACCTAATCTAACCTAAACCAAACTTACCTAACCTAACGCAAGCCTGTTCCTCCATCCCATCCATCCTTCAGCATCATTCATTTATCCATTAGCTACCACACGCTCCATCTACACGCCCCTTGACCGACCCCATTCAAAGTGTCACATACCACCACCTCTCCCCCTGGCACACACACACACACACACACACACACACACACACACACACACAGTTTATTGACAGAAAATGCAAATACAACGTCATACCAGAAAAAAATCGGTATACTTGTAATTTGTCCAAAACAATATTAAAGTTATTTTTTTTTTTTTTACGCGCTGAGGGTAATTCATATATCGTCTAAGTTTATATTCAAAGGGGCAACAATGTGGAGAGGTGAGGCGAAGGACAACGAGAAGAAATCATTGCCCACTAACAGACTGCAAACAAGATGACTCAATACGGTTTTCACTACTGTATTATTATTATTATTATTATTATTATTATTATTATTATTAGTAGTAGTAGTAGTAGTAGTAGTAGTAGTAGTAGTATCGTCAACATCGTCATCACAGGCAGCCTCGTTTTTACCATTATCATTCTGGCGGACATTTCCACACTAAGACTCTTGACATTTTCCACCATCCGCCCCCTCCTCCCCCCTCCCCCCTAAAAAAAGGGCTCACCGGCGTTAGGTACGGAGACCCATTAATCATTTCGATAACAAAAATAAAATAAAATACACCGCCAGCACTATAACACGGAAGGACAATAATGAACAGCCTCGCCATACTCACAGCTAGATCAATCACTCCAACAACAACAACAACAACAACAACAACAGCAAAAACAACAAGGGAAATAAAAAAAGAGAGAAAAAAACATCTAACAAACGCACACGATATATATAACACCCGAACACAGTAAAGGATAGCTTCATCATACTCACAACTGGATCAATAACTCCTATATCACTTCAAAACACAAGAACAGGAACAACAAGGTCAAAGACAATCAAAAACAATGGGAAAAAATCAAACATCTGTAACGAACGCGCATTTTTTTCTCCTCCTCCTCCTCTTTCTCCGTTCCCCCTCGTTATCCTCGCTGCTTCTCCGTTCACCTCCCGTTTCCCTTGGCGTCGTTCCCTTCACCGCGCCATTATTATATTTTGCTTCAGAAAACGGCGCCCTTTCAACCCCAGGTGGAGCCGCTCTAAGGGTTTTTTCGGCCCAATTTCAAGCCGGCTATTTAAAGCGAAAAGTAAATTGGCTGGGTCTTATTTTCGCTCTTGCTCTCTCCCTCTCGTCCCTGCTTCTCTCTCTCTCTCTCTCTCTCTCTCTCTCTCTCTCTCTCTCTCTCTCTCTCTCTCTCTCTCTCTCTCTCTCTCTCTCTCTCTCTCTCTCTCTCTCTCTCTCTCTCTCTCTCTCTCTCTCTCTCTCTCTCTCTCTCTCTCTCTCTCTCTATCTATTCCCTTTTATCCATTCGTTATTCTCTTTCTGCCTATCTGTCTATCTATCTATCATCTATCTATATATCTATCTCTTCGGAAACTTGATTGAAAAGCTATTACGAAGTAATAAACCACAATCAAGTTCACCCTCTTCACCAGCCTCCATCACACGCCTTGCCACACTTCGCGCTCATTGAACTAAGGATCGACATGATTTCCGCGACACCCTTTGTTCAGTCTTCTTCACGCGCGGAGATTGGGTGTCAGCAGAGGATCGAGTCTCGGTGAAGCTCTTCCGCCAAAGTCTTTCTGGCTTTGAGAGATGATTTAGTGAGTGTTCACGACCCTCCCTTGGAAGGAATATTTGCCTGACAGGGGAGACTGCGAGCGTTGGTTGCCTTCAGTCACACGAATGTTTCACCACCAAAAGGTTTCAAGTGTTAATCTCGAGTCGGAAATTCTACTTCAAGCTGAGAGAGTGATCCGATTACTGCTGTCGGTAACTTTTATATTATTTTCTCTTTTGAAGTTGCGATCGTGTTCCCGCTCCGCCGTGACGTTCATGTTGACACAGGAATTTGCAAGTTTTCTTTTTCTCCTTCGTTAAGCATTATTTCCTTTTTAAAACGAAATGAACTTAAGAAATAAAAGATATAATGACATAACATACCCACTTTCTAGGTCTTGAAAAAAGAAAATCAACACTAGCACCACCACCACCACCATCACCACCACCACCGACTCTGGCATCATCCCATTGTTAGTGTTGCAATCACGCGTACAGAAAATACAAGTGCAATGTCGTAATGGGGAAAAGGAGGCGACGTGTCGGCGAAGTTACTGCCGGACTAATCAGCGACACCAACGACAGCACACGCACAAAAAGGCAAACAAACAAACAAGCAAACATACAAACAAGAAAACAAACACAAGGTAAGCGAGTGCTGCATAAGATATTTTAGTTATATCTAACTCCCTTTTATAGCATTGTTTTTTTTTATTGCAAGATATCTTTTTATGATCCATATCGCAGGTGTACGTACGGGTGGCATACCTTTCCGGTGACTCCATTCAAAGAAAACTGAGCACATGATTGATATCAGCTGACCTGTTCAATATGTCATGTGAATATCTCGTGTGTTATAAAGTTCACTATACAAACATAACAAACGATTACCTATTTTTCCGGGTTTTTTTAAGGTTTGTTTATTATCATCTACATGTCACTACCTCATCAACCTTTTGCGTGGTCTTCATATATCTGCCTTTCATCTAGCTACAACCTACCCTTTCACTTCCCACCTTGTCTGTTTTCCACCCAGGGCACCACCTTCACTACCACCACCAACACCACCACCAACACCACCTCTCCTTGCCCCTCATCAAGAGCAACACGAGCGGCGGCCACAGAACTATCGAGGCACGAGGAAGCAGACCACGCCGTTGGTAAAGCTTACTGATGCATCCATTCTCGAGCTCACCGGCGTCAGCAAGAAACTGAACATCCCCGCGAGGGTTTACAGCGTGTAGCAGCGCACGTTGGTTTCAGGCTCAGGGCAGACAACTTCAGGAAACAGTCTGCTGATATTACTCTTTTCCTGATGCATCAAGATCCAAAGTATTTATTTTATAATTAAATACAGTTTCGATTTATTTATATAAAAGTAACTGATATTTCTAAGCATAAATTATTATTTATTTCTACAAAGAGAACGGCCAGCCGATTATATGTAAATATTTGTTTTCTTTTGAAGAGGCCGATACGGAAAGATAAGGCGTACGACACAACCACATGTCAATTGGCAATATTACGCCTTTGTTGTTGAACGCTATAAATATATGAATAACATGAATAACATTACCCAGCATAAGCGTTAGAATAAAAAATAAATAAATCAACCACAGCCCACAGCGCTGAGATAACAAAGAGGAGCGATGAGCCGGCGTGACCAGACTAACACCGGCGTGGCCGAGAAGGTGCGGGCAGGCAGGTGTAGCAAACAATAAAACTCCCCTCCCTTCCCTGGTCTTCCTTTCTGCCACCACAGTGCTCCAAAGTGATATGGATTCCCAGTGGGAGAGAAGGAGGGCGAGGCAATGAACGTAAGATGAGCGAGCGAGAGTGTGTGTGTGTGTGTGTGTGTGTGTGTGTGTGTGTGTGTGTGTGTGTGTGTGTGTGTGTGTGTGTGTGTGTGTGTGTGTGTGTGTGTGTGTGTGTGTGTGCGCTCTACAACTCTTACATCCACACACGCTCACGCTTTAATAAACAAACATGGTCGTGAACAGTTGAGTCTTTTCCACCTTTTGGCAAACTTCACACTGACCAACATACGTGTGCAGGATTGTTTGTGTGTGTGTATATATATATATATATATATATATATATATATATATATATATATATATATATATATATATATATATATATATATATATATATATATATATATATATATATATATATATATATATATATATATATATATATATATATATATATATATATATATATATATATATATATATATATATATATATATATATATATATATATATATATATATATGGGGAGGCGGTGGCTGAGTCGTCAAAGTAACGGCACCGTGTTCAGGAGGACGCGAGTTCAATCCCCGCCCGGTGCCACCAAGCTGGGATTTTTCAGCCGCCGCCGAGTGGCTTAAAACTACCCACATGCTGTCCAGAAGACCACCTATCAACCCGGACTTTAGATTCTAGGATCAAAGATGAGCTCTGGGAGGGCAGCATGAGCCAATGCAAGATGGCGCCACTATAAACACTCGCCTGCGCCAGAACGGGCTGGACCGACCATCAGGACCCACCGGAAAGAAGCCTTGGACCGACCAACAGGATCCACCTGGAAGAAGCCTACCGGCGCAATAGGCCGCAATGTATAAAAAAAAAATATATATATATATATATATATATATATATATATATATATATATATATATATATATATATATATATATATATATATATATATATATATATATATATATATATGTGTGTGTGTGTGTGTGTGTGTGTATTTATGTATATAGGATGAATGACTGAATGACTGAATGCATGTACGTATAGATGTATGGATATTATGTATGTAGGAAGGTAAGCAATGAAGCCCTCTCGCATGAATGGCAACAAGTGTGACGGACAAAGGTGAGGCGGGAAAAGTGACGCCCATCCTGCACATCACGCTAAATGATTGAGGGATTGGGATGTTTCGTCATGACGCCGCAACTACCATGGTCATAATGGCGCCAAGTGAACTGTACAAAAGGGCTGAGTAAAGTAAAATCTATAAATGTGTCTAAAAAGTTGATAAAATAAAATGGGTGATAAAATGTGCAATACTGGGCTACATTAACCCATCATGCCAAGGTGAGGTGGCGTGAGAGCACTCTATTCTATTTAGGAGCAGTAAGTAGCGGGCTTTTTTTTCATTATTGTTTTCTCTTTTTTTACGCCCTTGCCTTGTCTCCTCTGCTGTAAAAAAAAAAGTGAGATAGACTAAGGCAAACAGGACAGGGATCGGCAGGGTAATCTTAAATTCGACGCGCCACAAGCAGGGTGAGGCAGGGGAGACAGGGTGAGGCGGTGTGAGACAGACTGACACGAAGGCAAACTAAACAGGGTTGGGCAGAGTAATCTAGAATTCGACGTGCCACAAGCAGGGGGAGACAGGGAAGGTAACGTGCGTCCTGCAAGTCAGGGTGTTTACCAAAGCATGCATTGGGACGGCAGGGCGAGAGACAACGGGGCGTGGAGCCTTGGCGTGAGGTTGTGAGCCGAGCCGCGCCTGTCCACACACAACGATTTCACGGCTCGCTGGAGGGTGTTGGAGGCAGCCACGACAGTTTTTATGATGGTTTTCCTACTCTTCACAATCGTTGTTTTTTTTTGTGTGTGTTGTAAAATATAAAAAGATTCTTGAATAGGTCATCGTCCCGGATACTTCTTTCGCCTGCATGCACCACAAGTATCAGGCTGGCAGATCTGGGCCTCAGCATCAGGCACGAATAGGTTATAGTTTATTCTAGTCCTTCATCCCCAGTGCCTCTTCTTGGCCTGCCTCCGAACCCTGGACACGAGCTTCACAAACACGCACCACAAGTGTTACCGGCTCCTGGCACCAGTTCAGTGCTCGTTGGCGAGTCACCGGCGCCGAAAATATATTCGAATAAATAAATACTGAATGGCTGAATTCCTAAAGCTTTTGTTTTCCGGTCCAGTCATTGGAACGCACGCTAATTATTTCGGTAATGGTTCCCTCTGGAAGGGGAACGATTTTTGTTCAAACAATGGATGATGCATAAAACGTTTGTTGAGCCGAAGAGTTAAGAGAGCCTGGCAGGACGCCACCATGATATTGATTCATAATTATAATGAAGCGACGTGAAAGACTTCAACAATCAAGGATCATTAAATATTTTCTAAGACAATCACAAATAGATTAAGTCCAACCCTAAGCCAGCTATTAGTATGTAATAGCCTTTCTATATGATCACTCAAAGATGTATCAGCATTTTCAGTGCTAAGTATGAAATTCCTCATCTTATCTTCCCCTGTTAGCCTTTCAGTGCACCGCATACTCCCTTATATGACACTTAAATATGCGTATTCCACTGCTGTTGAGGTCACGGTCAAAGAGTCATAGTGTCTGTGTGTGTGTGTGTGTGTGTGTGTGTGTGTGTGTGTGTGTGTGTGTGTGTGTTTAGAGGGCCTCCATCCGGAAGGGAGTTACGATGGGAACAATTGGTTATATTGTTCGCATTGCAATTCATCGGCCCCTGCCGGAACGCCGATGACTGTGGCACTCAACCATATCTTTTAATATACCAGGTCAACGGTGTGTGACATTCCGCCTCTTAACAGCTCTCACCAAAACTAAAAACTTAGCCATTCGCTGTTTTTTCTTCCTTATTAGTGGTATTCTGAACCTTCGTCCCTATCGCTGCCCTCTTCCTTTGTTGCACGTCTGCGACTGTACGGACGGGGCGTGCCTGCGCCCCTTTGCTGGTTCAGGCCACAGCCATTCAGACGGGGCGTGACCGCAGCCCGTCTTTGTGCATGGACGCCGCCGGCTTGAAGGGGCGTGTTTGCTGCCCGTTGCTCCGTCAGGCCGCCGCCGACGGAGGGAGGGTGACCGCCGCCCCTCCCTGCGTCTGGCCGCCTTGCAGCGCCTCCAGCAGCGCCTCCAGCATGTGGATCAGCGCCTGGAGGGTCGGGCGCTCGCCGGGCCCCGGCCTGATTACGGCGTTCACCCAGGCCCTGATGGGGGAGAGGCACGGGGCACTACTGAGGCCTCCGTGCATGGCCAGCGCGTGGCGAATGATGCTGGCCAGATCGTATGTGTCTATGTCCCTGATCCACGGGGGGACGTCCAGAGGCAGCCTCGGCACAAGCCATGACGTGAAGGGCTCCGGCTCCTCATTCCTATTTATCTGCCTCATGTCCGGTCGCTCGGCCACGCCCAAGTCTATCACGGTGGCCTCTGGGCCTTGACTGCCGTTGCGCACACACAAGTTATCGCCCTTAATGTCGTTGTGGGCGTAGCCTTCCCTGGCCAGTTCCTGCAGCGTGCGGGCGACTTGCAGCACGACGCTCAGCAGGTCTGGCAGCGAGGGGTCTGTTGCGAAATATCTCTCAACAGTCAGCCCAGCGTAGCGAGTTACTAGCCAACGCCTCCTGACGCAGGCGCCGACCAGTCGCTGTACCCCGGCCACCACCTGCAGCCTCTGCAGGATGGACGCCTCCTTCACGAGGTCCCCCACGCTGCCACTGTAGTAGGTCTTGATGACCAGTTCCTCACCGCTGTGAGGGTCCCACACCTTGCAGCAGGAGCCGAAGGCCCCGGCGCCCAGAGTCTCGTGCGCTTTGCTGCTCAGCAGGGCTTCCTGTCGCTCGTCGAGGAGAGGGACGCCTGCCTCCTGAAGGAGACTCACGGCGTGCCTCTCTTCAGCGGAGAACTGTTGCTGCTTTTCTCCAGCGGGCCTCCGCCTGTCAGGTAGCTTCCAGTAGTCTTTTGATTCTTCCTTTCCTTTGTGTTCCTTGCTGTCCGGGGACGCCCACTTGGTGCTCGGCGTCTGGTGCCGGTCTCTTGGTGACTTCCCTCGTCTTGTCGTCTCCTTGCTGTCCGGGGACGCTCACTTGGTGCTCGGCGTCTGGTGCCGGTCTCTTGGTGACTTCCCTCGTCTTGTCGTCCCCTTGCTGTCCGAGGACGCTTACTTGGTGCTCGGCGTCTGGTGCCGGTCTCTTGGTGACTTCCCTCGTCTTGTCGTCCTTGCTGTCCGAGGACGCTTACTTGGTGCTCGGCGTCTGGTGCCGGTCTCTTGGTGACTTCCCTCGTCTTGTCGTCCCCTTGCTGTCCGAGGACGCTCACTTGGTGCTCGGCGTCTGGTGCCGGTCTCTTGGTGACTTCCCTCGTCTTGTCGTCCCCTTGCTGTCCGAGGACGCTTACTTGGTGCTCGGCGTCTGGTGCCGGTCTCTTGGTGACTTCCCTCGTCTTGTCGTCCCCTTGCTGTCCGAGGACGCTTACTTGGTGCTCGGCGTCTGGTGCCGGTCTCTTGGTGACTTCCCTTCTCTTGTCGTCCCCTTGTTGTCCGGGAACGCTCACCTGGTGCTCGGCGGCGCTGCGGCCAACGGAGCACAAGCTTTTCTTCACTACGTCAGGAGACGTCTTCTCCTCCTCCATCCAGAGGGACTTCCTCTTGGCAGGTTTGTTTTTCTCGGGGCCAGAGTAAGTGTGGGCAACGCAGCCGTCACTCACACACTTCCTTTTCTTCACTACGGCAGGAGACGTTGTCTCCTCCCCCAGGCAAAAGGACTTCTTCTTGGCGGGCTTGTTCTTCTCGGTGCTTGAGGTGCGGCCGGAGGCCGAGGTGGGTGATAACTCTTCTTCACGGTCTGGTCGATCCATCACGTAAGCTGTGTACAGTAACAGGGGCTCTCACAGACCCTACACCTCGGTTTGGTGGAGATATTTTGGGGAAATTTTTGGGAGAATGGAGTTGGCAGAGTTCGGAAAGTAGTCTAGAGCTAGTGGATTCCACACACCGCCTTTTCTCTTTATATCGCATCCAATAATGAACAGATAAATAAACATGTTAACAATGTGCAAAAAAACTTTACACACACACACACACACACACACACACACACACACACACACACACACACACACACACACACACACACACACACACACACACACACACACACACACACACACACACACACACACACACGCAAACACACATATTCTCCTTCTCCTCCTCTTCCTCCTCCTCCTCCTCCTCCTGCTCCTCCTCCTCTTCCTCATCCTTCTCGTCGCACTCTGCCATTCCCTCCATTCCTTGCCACCAAACCCAAACACTCTCTCCCCTCCCACCCTGCTAGCTCCACTCCTCTCCTCTACAACCCCATATCCTTCCCTGCTACACCTCCCCAGCCGCCCCTGCCACCCCCCTACCGAGCCGACCTTCCTTGCACCACACTTAAAAAGGTGATGAAGGACTCCCCCGAGCTAGGCAGATAAGACCATATAGTTCCACCACCATTATCCTCCCTACACTTAACACCCTCCTCCCTGCTACCACACCCAGTCTTCCTTACCCCCATCACCCTTTTCATCTACCCCTGCCTCCCTCCCATCCCATCTCCCCCTACAACCCCCTTCCCCCCTCCTCCCCCTCCCGCCTCTCACTTCGGGTCCACACTCCATTAGTTGTCCACTGAGAAATATGAATATAATAGGCGTGGCATTACGCCTAACTGTGCACGGAGGACGAGGCGACGTGTCCGGAATACGAAACAACGGCGCGGAAGAGGAGGCGCCTACACATAATGAAGAGTAGTTGAGGAGTAGGGGCAGGGGAAGAATAACTAGGAGGAGGAGTACAAAGATGATAAAGATGAGGGAGGGATAAATCGGTGTAGGAGGAAGAGGAGGAGTCTAGAGATGATAAAGATGAGGAGTGAGAGAATAGGAGCAGATGAGGAGCAGGACTTGAAGTGCTCACAGACGTTGTGAAGATTGTGAACCATATCCGAGGGAGCGCAACAACTTCAAGGATTTCTAAAGTGCTTTGTGAAGAAATGGGCTCTGTCTTCTTTGTTCTCCTGTTTCACACGGAGGTACGTTGGCTCTCACGTGGCAAAGTTCTGAATCGCGTGCTGCAACTTCGAGAGGAAATAACGATGTTGTTGCAAGAAGGTCGAACCTCGAAAGAAAATCTTCTTCACGAAATGATGCAAGATGACTGTTTCGTAACAAAAGTTGCCTACTTGGCTGATTTCTTCTCTGAAGTGAATTCCCTGAATATTTCACTCCAAGGAAACCTTGCAATGCTGCACACAGTTCGTGACAAAGTGGCAATATTCAAGTGTAAGATTCAACTTTACGTGAAAAGAGTTCAGGACAGTGACACAACTTTCTTCCCTCTATGACAACTATCCTAGATTCTATGGCAGAATCTGAATGCAGTTTCCGTGAGGAGATCTTGGCTCATCTTCTGCCAGTGATTGGAGAGGACCTAACACCCCCACAAAGTGACGATGCAAATCAACAACAAAGAAATAATGGGAATAAAAGTTTCATCCTCACACCACTCAGCAACGATCAAAGAAGCAACGATGAAACAGAGCGACCCAACGAAATACCAAAAAATTAAAAATAAAGCAGCATCAGGATTAGCGTCCCGTTGGCAAGACACAAACACCGCCGAGGCTCGGAGGAGGAGGAGGCGGCGACGGCTCCCTCACGCCTGGCGCCGGAAAGATGCTTGCTGCTGTCTGCTGTGACTCTGGCGGCGGTGATGACGCAGGAGGCCTCTGGTGCCGAGACACGGGCGTTCAGAGCGGCCAAGACTGCGGCCCAGCACCACCCGGCCCGGCCAGGCATTCATCGAGGCCAACTGTACCCGACACTTGTGCCCTAATGTAACGCACGGTGCCCGACCTTAAGACCCCTTACTACTAACGACGCCTCGAGCGAGCCCTCCTCCTTTATATTCAACCAAATGAAACCTAACAATCCTCTGAGACGTCCACTCCCATACGTAGGGCTAATTAGGACAGGTGAACTCCTCAGGCAGCTCAACACAGTGTCCATCAACAGCTCCAAGGTATGTCGGCATGTGAAAGAGTATTGGTAGAGGATGGAGAAGTCTACAGAATCCTCACTTTACAGCAGGCATAAGTGCATGTAGCAAATCCTGAGTGACAATGACTGTCGCTTAACCCCGTCAGTGTCCGGCCCAGCTCAGCATGCCAAGAACACCCCTACAGGAGAACAGCTAGGCAGTTGACAGTAGGACAGAAGAGGCTTGTAGGGAAGAATAAATGTCATGGTGAGCAAACTATAGAATCACACCCTTTTTAACCTGAAACCACGGGTAATTCCAGAGTTGGGTGTGCTCAGAAATAGTTTTCATTGTCAGTGAAACAGTAATTGTCATTTGCTACCCTTTCTGTCATGAGTTATTTTTCATATGTTCATTACTGTTCATAATTTGTTTTAATAACTGAGCTCATTTGTGACTCCTTGCCCTGTGTCTGCAAGGAACTGGGGAGGTGATTATGGTGTCATTAAACTTATTATTACAGTAAAACCCCGATTATCCGAAAGCGGATTATCCGAAAAACCGGATTATCCGAAATTGATCTGGATAATGCAATTGAAAAAAAATTTCTATACTAAAACGTTATAAAACATCAAAAATAAATAAAAGTAACTACATATGTACTATATTAACACATTTAAAATTGATAAGAACAGTTAAAATGAATATGCTTTCTAATACGTATTGCCGAAATAGCTTGTAACGAATAGATCAATGTATTAGACAAAAAACATTAAACAAACTCTCAACAACACCACGTCCGCACCTTCGCCCCAGCAAGGACGTAGGTGCGGCGAACGAACAAACTACTGCACGACTACTCTCACACCGTACTCTCAAGACAACGACACAAACACGACTCCCCTCTCCACTCCATGCCACATTCCCCTTCCAACATACGAGTTGCGCGATAATATGAGTCATCATACTGTGTCTCCACCTGCACGATGCACGATGTTTAGCGTAGCGTGTGTTTGTTTGGTTTCATTGTTTACATCGTCAGTCGGCGGCAGTCGCGTCACACACTTCACACTGGGCAGTCGCATCGCGTTCTACCTGTGCTTCGACCTCACTTCTTTCTACATCACCATGCCGAAAGAAACCGGGAAAAGGAAGAAAGTCGATCAAACTGGCGGCCATAAATCCGGATTATCCGAAAAATCGGCTTATCCGAAAGAGGCTTCCCCCCTTCCATTTCGGATAATCGGGGTTTTACTGTATTATTATTATTATTATTATTATTATTATTATTATTATTATTATTATTATTATTATTATTATTATTATCATCACTGAGATCCATGAAAGCAGGTCAAGGGAGGATAGAAAAATGCTACAGACCCAAACCCTTGATGAGCAGACATGGATATAAAGGAGAAAAATAGAAGAAGGGAGTCAAACCCAGTGCCTGGTGAGTTGCCTGACAGCCATAACCTTTCTCCAGGAATGGTGGGACATCCGGCACAGCAAGGATGGGCTGGCGGAGGAGGAGCTGTCCGTGAGTGGCTGCAGAGTGGTGTGGTCCCGAGGTCAGGCTGGCCGAGTGGGGTCCCGGCAGGTTGTCAAGTGCATGACCTGAGACTCGGCTGTGATACAGGCCATGCTCGCCTCCTCCTACACCTGCCCAGACCAACCGTCCCTGCTGGGAGAACCTGTCCCTCAAGAACCCACAGGTGACCTTTGCTCTTTGACTATTAGTAAAATATGAGGTTGCCAGACCAGACTGATAGACTTTTTTTATTACAAGGGCAAAAACAAAGACAACAGCAACACACTGCTCCCAACAAAGGTGTAAAGAATGGGAGGCCAAGAGCTGTGTGGACTCCAATCACCACCCGCCGAGGGAAGCTTTTTTTTTTTTTTTTTTTTTTTTTTTACATCAAAGGAGACGGCTCAAGGGCAACAAAAAGAGTGCATAGAAAAAAAATTCCTGCTGCTCACCGCTCCGTGTTCTTGCTCTTATTTACGGATGTATTTATTTACTCGTTTTTTTTTTTTTTGTTCATTATTATTTTTTTTCTGCCGCGTGGTGTAATAATGCTGTGGTGATTCTCTCTTTTTTTTTTTCTTCATCCGCATCACTCTCCCATTCATCCTTGACCTTTCGTTTACTGTCATTGTCATCCACCTCGTCCTAGTTACAGTAGAGCCCCATTCAGCGCGAGAATTAGGTGGATGAAGCGGCCGCACTAACTGAATAAAGTAACCAATATGAAAAAAAATATTTGGTTCAGACGTGGGTCTGACTTTTGGGTTTGATAACTACTCAAAATAATCACTCACATTAAAAAAAAAAACCCTACGATTGGCTGGGCTCTGAAAACACACTTGTGATTCGCTGGGAGTCCGGTGACGTCATCGCCGGCGCTCACCCAGCCAGCGGCCTCGCTGCCTTAAGGCAGTGTGTCACACTGGCTGTTTTCTTTTAACCATTGTGGCTACTGGCAACGTCCGTGCACCCATCCGGGAGCGAGTTGTCGGTTCACCGTAACCTGGTGTCACACTGAGCCCTTTTTTTCCCACCGCGTTGGCGGCAGCTTGGACAACTGGCAAGTCCAAATTTTCCTGGTGTGCGTCACACACGGCCAAGGTCAGTTGCCCGTACCCACATCCACAACGTAAACAAAGCACTTGCCCTGTATCAACATGGCGTAAAGTAAGGGCTCTCGCAGCTTGTGCCGCGCATCATGGCGGCTTGGCGCAATTTTCAAAATTCAGTCGTGGTGGCTGCTCGCGCTAACTGAGGCTTTCGCGCTAATTAATTTTTTTCTTGGTAGATGGTGGCTTGTGCTAATTGATCTTGCGCTAAGTGGGGCTCTACTGTCCTTTTTTTTCTTCATCCGCTTTGCTCTCCCATTCATCCATTTCCTTGTTCTCTCATTTACTGTCATTGTCATCAACCTCGTTCTAGTTACCTTTTTATTTTCCTTCATCCACATCACTTTTTCTTATTTTTTTTATTTTCCCTTCGACACTCTCATTTACTGTCACAAGGATTACCTTTTGTTCTCGTACGCAGTCTTCCATCTGTTGCACTCTTCTGGGTGTGACCAAGCTATTGTGTTTATTTATATATCTACAATATTTACTTATTCATTTTTTATTTATTATGTATTTTTACTGTCGCAGGTTCAATCACACGCTCTGCGAAGCTTACGTGGAGGAAAACTGGTCTCCCGGCCAGGTGGTCATCAACCTTGTGGCCACGGACCTTGACGCCTGGGACCTGGGCAAGCTGAGATACACCGTCCTGCACCAGACCTCAGAGGCAGCCGTCACCATGAACAAGGAAGGTAGAGAAAGACTGAATTTACTTGTACTCTTGAAAGAGATTCGTATGGAGGTTTTACGCATTAATGTTATTGTTCATAGTTATAGTGGAAGTAGTAGTAGTAGTAGGAGGAGGAGGAGGAGCAGGGAAAGGCAGCAGACTAAAGAACTAAAGAAGGAGAAAAAAAAGAGCTGGAAACCTGCCTTTTTTCCCTCCCACATATCATTGAAGTTTTCCCTGAGATCATATTACAGTAACTTATCTCTTGACCTGCATTTCATACCTCAAGAAAACACATCACTAGAGCACGCTGTTGTGAGGCATTGATTGAAAGACACCCTAAACTTAACCTAACCTAACAAAACCCTGAACAGTTACCATACATCTTGACTCGGAAAACTCATATTTGCTTCCTTACTAATGAGACTTTCTATATAACAAAGAGAGGCCATTCTTTGTTGATTCATATTGAAAGACACCCTAAACTTAACCTAACCTAACAAAACCCTCAACAGTTACCATACATCTTTCCTCAGAAAACTCATATTTGCTTCCTTACTAATGAGACTTTCTATATAACAAAGAGAGGCCATTCTTTGTTGATTCATATTGAAAGACACCCTAAACTTAACCTAACCTAACAAAGCCCTCAACAGTTACCATACATCTTTGCTCAGAAGACTCATATTTGCTTCCTTACTAATGAGACTTTCTATATAACAAAGAGAGGTCATTCTTTGTTGATTCATAATGAAAGACACCCTAAACTCAACCTAACCTAACAAAACACTCAACAGTTACCATACATCTTTGCTCAGAAAACTCATATTTGCTTCCTTACTAATGAGACTTTCTATATAACAAAGAGAGGTCATTCTTTGTTGATTCATATTGAAAGACACCCTAAACTCAACATAACCTAACAAAGCCCTGAATAATTACCATACACTTGACCCAGAAAACTGATATTTGCTTCCTTACTAATGAGACTTTCTATATAACAATGTGAGGTCATTCTTTGTTGATTCATATTGAAAGACACCCTAAACTCAACATAACCTAACAAAACCTTCAACAGTTACCATACATCTTGACTCAGAAAACTCATATTTGCTTCCTTAGTAATGAGACTTTCTATATTACAATGTGAGTACCATCATGGCAAAACTTAAGAAAAACCACTCCAAACCAATATTCGTAGTAATTTAGCACGTGAAAGAATTATCATTATAATGCATTTTCGTATACGTTTTACCTTGGGGAGGGGCCAGGGGGGCAAGCCTCTTTAATTATAGATTTATGTGGCTTGGATTTTCTAAGTCCATTGTTATTGTTTCACAACCGCCTCTATACACAGACTGAGCCTCATACCTGCCTTGCAGTGCACCCAACAAACTAGTTCCTAAGTCAGTAATATCCAAAATGCGCATGGACTATAACAATTTCGGACAAAAAAACGGTCTTTTAAGAGTTTTACGTTATTTTTTTCTCTATATTAAAGCAACTAATGCCGCAGCTATTTGTATTTTCTAATACATTCGTAAAATATTACTACGCGAGGGTATCAGCGGCGGCACCTAACGGTGGGTTCCTGAAGTCAGTTGTTTTCAAGACGCCATAATGGATGGAAGGCCCGACACTCACTCCCTCAAAATATCAGTCTACTTTACCTTTCGGTAAGTGTTAACTGAGTATTTAACCTCTTTATTGGTGTGCATGTAGGTTGACAAAAGGACCGATTACTATCCCAGTACCGGGTCCAACAAAGACACGGGCGTGTCATGTGTCACATGGTGTGACAAGCACGTGTCAGAAAACAAACGGATATTGTTCAATGCGCGATACTTATAGTGGAGTTTGAGTAAAATGGAGGCCAGGGTCATACGTAGCAGTCGGTAGGTCACTCCCGCGTCAGTTAACAGCAGGAGCGTCAGTTCGATTTGGATGACAGCTGTCACAAATCTGTTTTATTTTGTACCTTAAACTACTCGGTAAAAATTATCTAGCATCAACTTACAAGAAGTGGATGGGTTAACCATCAGTATTGTACCATATGTAATTATGAAACATGACATTTCCCAAGAGTTGCTCGACTACGATTGGGGTGGTGGGGTGGGGGTTCAACTACGCTGACCATCCAATTACACGCCCTACACTCATCAACAGACCCGCTGCGGCGGCTGCTACGTTATATAGGAATAGATTACAAGAGTATACGTTAGGGAATTTCCTTTCTTTAGAGACTAGGGATTTTTCCAGATTTTGGGGATTTTTGTAGGGACATTTTGAAAGCCCATTTTTCAGTGATTTGTCCGTCCACCACCAACACCACTGTTCCCTACAGGGATTAATCGAGCTAACGACCACCAAAACCACAGCTCCCTAAAGGGATTAATCGAGCTAACGCCGCCGCCGCAAAATAGCTCGCATTCATTACCTGCCGTATGAAGCATCACTAGGTCTTCATAAATTTTTTTTCTACAAACGTTTGGTTAGCGACGGTACGCTTGGTTAGCAACGGTACGCTTGGTTAGTGTTGGTATGCTTGGTTGGCGATGGTACGCCTGGTTAGCGATGGTACGCTTGGTTAGCGATGGTACGCTTGGTTAGCGATGATATGCTTGGTTAGCGACTAGCCCACGCATGTGAGACCAGGTCCACCACGCGTGGTTATTTTTTTTTTTTTTTTAGAACACGCAGCCCAACGGCTGCCGTGCTGAGGGCCGGGTATAGCCTGGGCCTGTTCAGCCAGAGTCCCGGATGACCTTGAGTCATGCCTCAGGGCTGTTTTGGGGTGGTTAGCGATGGTATGATTGGTTAGCGATTAGCCCACGCATGTGAGTATACGGTAGGGATTTTCCTTACTTTCGAGACTAGGGAATTTTTCCTGATTTAGGGATTTTTCTAGGGAAATTTTGGAAGGCCATTTTTCAGTGATATGGGCTGCCCCGCAATACCCAGTTCCCCACAGTTCCCCAGGCTTGTCTCGGGGATTGGGGGGGCTGGGGTGGTGGAGGGGGTGGAGTGGTGATTCTTAAGATTTACCCTCAGAAAACTCACATTTGCTTCCTTATTAATGAGACTTTCTATATAACAAAGAGAGGCCATTCTTTGTTAATTCATATTGAAAGACACCCTAAACTTAATCTAACCTAACAAAACCCTGAATAATTACCATACACTTGACCCAGAAAACTCATATTTGCTTCCTTAATAATGAGACTTTCTATATAACAATGTGAGGTCATTCTTTGTGTATTTATACCATACAGACTTCACCCCTTCCCAGGCAGTCTATACACTGAGGCACCCCTGGATCGCGAGTCCCTGCCTGTGCACAGCCTCAAGGTGTCCGTGATGGACGAAGAGATCCGGGCCAGCTTCACGGTGGTGCGCGACAAGAACAAAAACCCACCAGTCTTTACGCTGCCGGAGTACCAGGCGAATATCATGGCTCCCAGGACGACCATTAGTCCAGTAAATCTAGCATAAAATTGTGCCCAACCTAAAACAAATTGCAATAGATTGTTTCTCACTTCTGAGTGACTTGACTAGTCCTCAGGTACATCATGCTAAAAATCCCCATGAATCCATGTGGTGGAAGGGGGTCAACGGCGGCCATTTTGGATTTTTCTTAAAAGTCATATATCTGGTAAAATAATAGTTTTATCAGGAAACACAACTCAATAAAAATTGTTCAGAATTGATTGTTTTATAGCAATGGCAGGTTATTTTACAAAGATAAATAAATATATAGGAAAAAATAATAAAATATTAAATTTTGATTGCTGATTTTATTTTCAAAGACATATTCCTCAGAACTAGTGGCATCCATGACAAAATGCATCGAAGTAAAAATTGTAGAACAAACTTTCCTCTTTTGAAATATATATACAAGTTTATGCATATTTTAAAAATTGACAAAGTTATGAGGGAAAATATACAGAAAGCCAAGATTGTTGCTTGCTTCTTACTGGTGCATCCCAGTCAGCTGATCGCCTGACTCGCTCAGTACAGAGCATGAAGAATGTGGAAGGTGGCAACACGTGATATTCCCATATCATCACTTTTCTTGTAAGTATGTTGCTACCTACGTCATTAATGGCTTTTATAATATTACAAGTGCTAAGTTAACATACTGGCAAAGTGATGATATTATTATTATTATTATTATTATTAGTAGTAGTAGTAGTAGTAGTAGCAGTTGTGGTAGTATTGTTGCTGTTGTTTTGTTGTTGCTGCTGCTGTTGTAAGTAGTAGTAGTAGTAGTAGTAGTAGTAGTAGTAGTAGTAGTACAGCATAGAAAATGATAAAGAATTAATGACAAATATTAGGTTAGTCTAATAAATTTACAGTGTAGCCTATTGTATACAGGTTGTGACACGAGTTTTGCAAATACTTTTAGAGGTGAAAGTTAAGTTGGAGATGCTCTATGATCATATGCTATTAATTTTGAACACCATAGCTTAGGAGAGTTATAGTTATTATTATTATTATTATTATTATTATTATTATTATTATTATTATTATTGTTATTATTATTATTATTATTATTATTATTATTATTATTATTATTATTATTATTATTATTATTATTTTATTATTATCATTATTATTATTATCATTAGTAGTAGTAGTATTGTTGTTGTTTTGCTGTTGCTGCTGCTGTTGTAAGTAGTAGTAGTAGTAGTAGTAGTAGTAGTACAGCATAGAAAATGATAAAGAATTAATGACAAATATTAGGTTAGTCTAATAAATTTACAGTGTAGCCTATTGTATACAGGTTGTGACACGAGTTTTGCAAATACTTTTAGAGGTGAAAGCACGTGTTATTTTAAGTTGGAGATGCTCTATGATCATATGCTATTAATTTTGAACACCATAGCTTAGGATAAGTTATAGTCCAATTAAATTACTTAGCAAAAGTAAGTTTTTCGCTCGTAGCTTCAAATTCTGTAAAATTCTGTAAAAGGAAGGGTTGTAATTCAGGGGAAAACCTGATTTATATTTGCAACCAAATATGCATGTTATTACAGGTCTACAACCTGGGATGGAATGTGCAATATGTGGCAAACAGTGTGGGGAAGAACCTATTGCAAAGCTGACTCAGAAGGGAAGCGCCACTGTGAATAGATGTAGTGAAGCACGTGGCAGTAATGTCAGGACTGAAATAGGACAGACTGTGCACACTGACTGCAGGAAGCAATTTACTGATCCACGTATAATTGCAGCCCATCAGAATAATTTGTATACTTCAGATGCACCTGCAAACCGATTCCTTAGGTCAAAAAAGAAAAGTGATGATATGGGAATATCACGTG
The DNA here is from genome assembly GCF_024679095.1 of Eriocheir sinensis. Lineage (NCBI taxonomy): Eukaryota > Metazoa > Arthropoda > Malacostraca > Decapoda > Varunidae > Eriocheir > Eriocheir sinensis. The sequence goes on from NC_066512.1 coordinate 482,931, forward strand.
TTGCCACCTTCCACATTCTTCATGCTCTGTACTGAGCGAGTCAGGCGATCAGCTGACTGGGATGCACCAGTAAGAAGCAAGCAACAATCTTGGCTTTCTGTATATTTTCCCTCATAACTTTGTCAATTTTTAAAATATGCATAAACTTGTATATATATTTCAAAAGAGGAAAGTTTGTTCTACAATTTTTACTTCGATGCATTTTGTCATGGATGCCACTAGTTCTGAGGAATATGTCTTTGAAAATAAAATCAGCAATCAAAATTTAATATTTTATAATTTTTTTCCTATATATTTATTTATCTTTGTAAAATAACCTGCCATTGCTATAAAACAATCAATTCTGAACAATTTTTATTGAGTTGTGTTTCCTGATAAAACTATTATTTTACCAGATATATGACTTTTAAGAAAAATCCAAAATGGCCGCCGTTGACCCCCTTCCACCACATGGATTCATGGGGATTTTTAGCATGATGTACCTGAGGACTAGTCAAGTCACTCAGAAGTGAGAAACAATCTATTGCAATTTGTTTTAGGTTGAACCCTAGATTTACTGGACTACATTCTCAAGGTGGGGAACAGGGAGGAGAATATAGGGAAAGAGGAAGAGAAGCAGAGAGAAAAAGGGGGAAGGGGAGAAGAAAAAAAAGAGATGAGGAAGAGGAAGAGAAAAATCAAGCATTTGTGGTGGATAGTGGAGTGTTTCCCATGTGGTATTGGTGTGCTGGATATCCCTTCACTGCTAGCCTGGTAACATACACTCCCAGGTCTTTCTCTGACTCTGTGGTGGATAGTGGAGTGTTTCCCATGTGGTATTGGTGTGCTGGATATCCCTTCACTGGTAGCCTGGTAACATACACTCCCAGGTCTTTCTCTGGCTCTGTGGTGGATAGTGGAGTGTTTCCCATGTGGTATTGGTGTGCTGGATATCCCTTCACTGGTAGCCTGGTAACATACACTCCCAGGTCTTTCTCTGGCTCTGTGGTGGATAGTGGAGTGTTTCCCATGTGGTATTGGTGTGCTGGATATCCCTTCACTGGTAGCCTGGTAACATACACTCCCAGGTTTTTCTCTGCCTCTGTGGTGGATAGTGGAGTGTTTCCCATGTGGTATTGGTGTGCTGGATATCCCTTCACTGGTAGCCTGGTAACATACACTCCCAGGTCTTTCTTTGCTTCTGTGGTGGATAGTGGAGTGTTTCCCATGTGGTATTGGTGTGCTGGATATCCCTTCACTGGTAGCCTGGTAACATACACTCCCAGGTCTTTCTCTGCCCCTGTGGTGGATAGTGGAGTGTTTCCCATGTGGTATTGGTGTGCTGGATATCCCTTCACTGGTAGCCTGGTAACATACACTCCCAGGTCTTTCTCTGCCTCTGTGGTGGATAGTGGAGTGTTTCCCATGTGGTATTGGTGTGCTGGATATCCCTTCACTGGTAGCCTGGTAACATACACTCCTAGGTCTTTCTCTGCCTCTCTGGTGGATAGTGGAGTGTTTCCCATGTGGTATTGGTGTGCTGGATATCCCTTCACTGATAGCCTGGTAACATACACTCCCAGGTCTTTCTCTGCCCCTGTGGTGGATAGTGGAGTGTTTCCCATGTGGTACTGGTGTGCTGGATATCCCTTCACTGGTAGCCTGGTAACATACACTCCCAGGTCTTTTTCTGCCTCTGTGGTGGATAGTGGAGTGTTTCCCATGTGGTATTGGTATGCTGGATATCCCTTCACTGGTAGCCTGGTAACATACACTCCCAGGTCTTTCTCTGCCTCTGTGGTGGATAGTGGAGTGTTTCCCATGTGGTATTGGTGTGCTGGATATCCCTTCACTGGTAGCCTGGTAACATACACTCCCAGGTCTTTCTCTGCCTCTGTGGTGGATAGTGGAGTGTTTCCCATGGGGTATTGGTGTGCTGGATATCCCTTCACTGGTAGCCTGGTAACATACACTCCCAGGTCTTTCTCTGTGGTGGATAGTGGAGTGTTTCCCATGTGGTATTGGTGTGCTGGATATCCCTTCGCTGGTAGCCTGGTAACATATACTCCACGACTTTCTACTCATGCTCATCCCTATACTGTCCAAACCCCTTATGCAAGAGTTAACCAGCATCTTCACTCTTTCATCCCTCACACTGGTAAACTCTGGAACAATCTTCCTTCATCTGTATCATCAGGACACCTCTCCTCCCGAAATTGACCTCTGATTTTGGACACTCCTTTAACCTCTGTTCGGGAGCAGTGAGTAGCGGGCTTTTTTTTTCTTTTTTTCTTTGTGCCCTTGAGCTGTCTCCTTAGCTGTAAAAAAAAAAAAAAAAAATCAGTTATACACTTTTAACACTTGCCCGAAGATGTGTTCCGGCCCTATGGCTTTCCTTCCATCTAAAGTTTCCATCAGCCTCAACAGTTCCCCTTTCTCAACCTTTACATAATTTAGCTTCTCTTCAGTATGATTTTCAAGCCCCCTGTCAAAGTCGGTCTCTTTCGTAAACACTTTATGAAAATTTTTATTTAATATTTTTGCAATTTCTTCGTCCTTCTCGTAGAATACACTTTTTTCTTTAAGTGTTTCCGCTCCTGCATTTCTTTCTAACTTCCTTTTCCTTCCCTTCCTTCCTTTTTTCTTTTTCTTTTCTTTCCCTTCCTTCCTTCCTTTTCTTTCCTTTCCTTTCCCTCCTTCCTACCTTCTTTTCCCTTCCCTTCCTTTTCTTTCCTTTCCTTTCCTTCCCTTCCTTCTTTTCCCTTTCCCTTCCCTTCCCTTTCCTTCAATAACCTTCCCCTTCCTTCCTTCCCTTCCTCTCCTTTCCTTTCCCTCCCTTCCCTTCCCTTCCATTTATGAATTTGTAAAACATTTTTGGTTCTTCCTCACAACAAAAAACTATTCTTCTTTCAAATTTAGCTTCCTCTTCTCTCCTTATTTTCACATATTCATTTTTTTCTTTTTTATATTTGTCTCTGTTATTCTTATTTGGTCTTGTCTTTAAATTCAATATCAGTACTCCTCTTCATATCAGTCCAGTCTACCCCAGCGAAGAAACTCTTGAGTCCAACGTAATCTGCCTTTGCATAATTTTTCCATTTTTCCTTATAATTATGTCTCATCCCGATATTCATATCTTTCCTTACTTTTCATCTGCGTGTTTCAATCTGACTGTGTGTGTGTTTATTTGCATTTTCTGAAGCTGTATGTGTGTGTGTGTGTGTGTCCATCTGTATGAGTGTGTGTGTGTGTGTGTGTGTGTGTGTGTGTGTGTGTGTGTGTGTGAAGAAGCTGTACAAACAGTAAATTGATTCATTGGGTTTCCAACAACGTGATGTAAGAGACGTGTAAATACCAGCAGCCAAGTATTGGGGGAGCCAAGGCCCCGGGTGCGCGGTTTCGGGGGCGCCAAAATTGGACACCAGAATTTTGAATTGTAAGAAATATAAAATAAAATAAAAACTTCTCCAGTTGAGTCAAAGTGTGATTTTAGCTGCGCTGTTCCTATAAAGTACACACCTTTGAGGTCGCTGGTGTTCCACGGCCTGACATTTGATAGCTACTTTTACCGAGGACTATATGATCACCAGATCACTGTACTGTCCCAGGTGCCAAATTTTAAAGATTCGCCACTGGTAAATACATTTCTTCTCGTAGAATTTCCTGTTTTACTCCAATCCATGTGTGTGTGTGTGTGTGTGTGTTACTCTCCTGTGCACTGAAGCAATGATTCACAGCCTAAAACAGTTAGGAAATGTGTTAAGGATGAAATAGGATGCTCGGAAACGGTAGTCTGAATTTTATGGTGAAAGATCCATCCTGCCGGGGGGGACCTGGAATGGACGGGGCAGCTTGGGGCAGACTGTCAGGGGTAGAGGAAATAATAGAAAGGGAGGGGAAGGGAAAGGAAGGAAGGGAAGGGAAAGGAAGCGATAGGAAAGAAAGGAAATGGAAAGGAAGGGAAGGGAAAGGAAGGAAGGGAAGGGAAAGGAAAAAAAGGGAAGGGAAAGGATAAAAAGGGAAGGATAAGAAAGGAAGGGAAGGGAAAGGAAGGAAGGGAAGGAAGGGAGGGAAAGGAAAGGAAAGGAAAGAAAAGGAAGGGAAGGGAAGGGAAAGGAAGAAAAGGAGGGAAAGGAAAGGAAGGGAAATAACAACAACAACAGGATGCTAATGAGTCTGTTTGTCCACAGCTCCAGAAAACGACGAAAGGAAGAACCAAAGGAAGGAAGGAAGACCATCTCAGAAGACCCCAGAGTCAGCCCCTACAGTCCATCATAGTCCAAGAAATAGCTGAAGGAAGTCTAAAGTCCAAGCAACCTTCCTTTTTTTCTGATTCAAGTTGTCTTTACCTTTAGCGAGGGGGCAAGGCGACCATGGACCTCTCCCTTCCTTTTCTTTCCTTTCCTTTCCCTCCCTTCCTTCCCTTCCCTTCCTTTTCTTTCCTTTCCTTTCCTTTCCTTTCCCTCTCTCCCTTCCTTCCTTTTCTTTCCTTTCCTTTCCCTTCCTTCCTTCCTTTCCCTTCTTTCCTTTTCTTTCCTTTCCTTTCCCTCCCTTCCTTTTCCTTCCCTTCCTTCCTTTCCTTTCCCTTCCTTCCTTCCTTCCTTCCCTTCCCTTCCTTTTCTTTCCCTTCCCTTCCTTCCTTCCTTCCTTTCCCTTCCCTTCCTTTCCTTTCCCTCCCTTCCTTCCTTTCCCTTCCCTTCCTTCCTTTCCTTTTCTTTCCCTCCCTTCCCCTTCCTTTCCTTCCCTTCCCTTCCCTGTCATCAGCCCCACTGTGTCTGCCATCCATGTCTTGCAGCAGGCCAGCGATGAGTTCGATCCTTTGACATCCTCTTCTTCCTTCCAAGCAAGCAGTCACTCTCTCCTCAGCACATGACCCAGAAGCTTCACTTGTCCTATGCTTTTCATCTAGTGCCTGTCTGCTGCTGCTGCTCTTTGTCATAGAGTTAAGTTGTCATTATCTTAGTTAGTTAGTTAGTTAGAGGTCCAAATAATTGTTGTATGGGCAAGACTCCTGTCCCTCCCTCTCCTTCCCTCCCTTCCTCTCCCCCTGTCCCCCAAGCTCCCAGTCTGCGGAGGTCCGGATAAATGTTGTAAGGGCAAGACTCCTGTCCCTCCCTCTCCCTTCCTTTCCAGTCTTTCTCTCTTGTGCCATTATTTATTTTCTCTCCCTCCCTCTTGCGTTGCTCTCTCCCTTCTTTCATCTCCTCTTCCTTCAGCCTTATTATCGTCTTCCTTCTAATCCATATAATTTTCTCTCTCCCTTTTACATCTGGTTTATTTCCTTCTCTCTCTTCAAACCCATTGGAATAACAATAATAATAACACACACTACAATTCCATCTTTATTTATCAACAGCACACACACACACAGGGGAGGTCATGTGGCTATCTATGGTGTGGGTTGGGTCGCTGTCTAAGAGGGCATGTGTCTGTAGGGTTATAAACATCCTGTAGGGTGACATCCTGTTGACCTTGTGACCTGAGAGAGAGGGGGTCCTTTAATGTGGCTGGTGGGTATGTGTCTGTGGGGATTGTCAACATACTGTGGTGTGACATCCTGTGAGGTGAGGTGAGGTGAGGTGATATATATATATATATATATATATATATATATATATATATATATATATATATATATATATATATATATATATATATATATATATATATATATATATATATATATATATTTCATTTTCAACATCTCCAGGACTTGTTCAATCTCCCAGGTGCTCTCCTCTCCTGACACTGCCACATCAAGAGGAAGAGGAGGAGGAGGAAAGAGAGAGAGGAGGTACTCTCTGTGTGTGTATATGTATGTCTGTGTATAAGGTTCCATAAGCTAGATCTTCCCCCGGCCTTCTATGGGGCTCAAATTATGCCCCCACAGAAGGGTTCGGGGAGGAGCCAGTCTGTGGAACCTGATTGGACGTTGTCAAAATATATATTAATAAAGTTTTTGAAATTATGAAGAAATTATATGTTTTACTGTGAGTGTGTGTGTGTGTGTGTGTGTGTGTGTGTGTGTGTGTGTGTGTGTGTGTGTGAGAGAGAGAGAGAGAGAGAGAGAGATTACTTCTTCTCCTTCTTCTGTTCCTCTTGTTATCTCTTCCTCCTCCTCTTCTTCCTCCAAATCTGTGAATACAAATTTTTATTAATGGAATGAAATGGAAGAGAGAGATTTAAGGAAGGAGAGGAAAGGAAGGAAGAAAATGGGTAGAAATCTGATGAATGGAGGAGGAAGAGTAAGTAGAAGGAGAGGGAGAGAGGAAGGTAATGGGAGAGAAGAAGGAATGAGAGAGAGAGAGAGAGAGAGAGAGAGAGAGAGAGAGAGAAACATGCATTTATTGAGAGTAGAACTGACAGCCTTACACACACACATACACACACACACACACACGTACTTAAATAGACAGGTAAAGCACAAGACATTATTAATTAAGTAAGTTACCTAAGGAAATAATTATATTGTTATAGTATGAAACAGATTATTATAGCATGAGAGAGAGAGAGAGTGAGTCAGTCACAAATCTCTCTCTCTCTCTCTCTCTCTCTCTCTCTCTCTCTCTCTCTCTCTCTCTCTCTCTCTCTCTCTCTCTCTCATATAGATAGATAGATATAATGTACTACAGCACAAAGCCCACCAATATATACTCAACCCCTTGACTGCAGATTTCCTACAAGACAACATTTCCAAGCTACAGCAATGGATCAAAAAGTGTCTGCTACAATTCAATGAAGAAAAATTTAATGTCTTGCACCCTGGGAGGGGATACCCAGCACACCAATACCACATGGGAAGCACTCCACTACCCACCACAGGGGCAGACAAAGACCTGGGAGTGTATGTTACCAGGCTACCGGTGAAGGGATACCCAGCACACCAATACCACATGGGAAACACTCCACTATCCACCACAGAGGCAAGCAAGACCTGGGAGTGTATGTTACCAGGCTACCGGTGAAGGGATACCCATCACACCAATACCACATGGGAAACACTCCACTATCCACCACAGAGGCAGAGAAAGACCTGGGAGTGTATGTTACCAGGCTACCAGTGAAGGGATATCCAGCACACCAATACCACATGGGAAACACTCCACTATCCACCACAGAGGCAGAGAAAGACCTGGGAGTGTATGTTACCAGGCTACCAGTGAAGGGATATCCAGCACATCAATACTACATGGGAAACACTCCACTATCCACCACAGAGGCAGAGAAAGACCTGGGAGTGTATGTTACCAGGCTACCAGTGAAGGGATATCCAGCACACCAATACCACATGGGAAACACTCCACTATCCACCACAGAGGCAGAGAAAGACCTGGGAGTGTATGTTACCAGGCTACCAGTGAAGGGATATCCAGCACACCAATACCACATGGGAAACACTCCACTATCCACCACAGAGTCAGAGAAAGACCTGGGAGTGTATGTTACCAGGCTACCAGTGAAGGGATATCCAGCACACCAATACCACATGGGAAACACTCCACTATCCACCACAGAGACAGAGAAAGACCTGGGAGTGTATGTTACCATGCTACCAGTGAAGGGATATCCAGCACACCAATACCACATGGGAAACACTCCACTATCCACCACAGAGACAGAGAAAGACCTGGGAGTGTATGTTACCAGGCTACCAGTAAAGGGATATCCAGCACACCAATACCACATGGGAAACACTCCACTATCCACCACAGAGGAGAGAGAGAGAGAGAGAGAGAGAGAGAGAGAGAGAGAGAGAGAGAGAGAGAGAGAGAGAGAGAGAGAGAGAGAGAGAGAGAGAGAGAGAGAGAGAGAGAGAGAGAGAGAGAGAGAGAATTACAGGCCAATATCACTCCTCCCAATCATCAGCAAGATATTTGAGAGGATCATCGGGGAGCAATTGACATCCTTCCTCGAGGAAAACCACCTGCAGTCACCGAAGCAGTTTGGTTTTCGGAAGGGCCGCTCTACCTCAGACCTCCTCCTTCTCCTCTCAAAGTCCTGGCATGACGCCCTTGATGACGGCCACCCTTCTCTCGTGATTGCCCTGGATATAGCTGGCGCGTTCGACTCCGTTTGGCACCGCGGTCTGACGGCGAAGCTACAGCAACTAGGCATCACGGGGGACCTGCTGCGCCTGCTCTCAAACTACCTGTTAGGCAGGAACCTCCGCGTAGCAGTCAACGGAAGCACCTCAACCAGCTTCCCGGTGGAGGCCTCCGTTCCACAGGGGTCCGTCCTTGGACCTATTCTGTGGAACATATACTTTAACGACCTCCTGCAAACCATCCCGGCAGCAAGCGCTTACGCCGACGACTGCACCCTCTCCAGAACATACAAGAGTTAGGAAGCCCAGGACGTGATAGAGTCCGTCAACAGACAGTTGGCAGACATAATGGCCTGGGGAAAGAGGTGGCAGGTCAGGTTTGCCCCTGACAAAACCCAGGCCATGGTAATATCACGTTATCGGGAGGACGCGAGACAACTCCACGGCAGACTGAGATTCGGGAACGACACCATGCCTCTGCAGGCCAGCGTCGACATCCTGGGCGTGGAGGTGGACTCCCAGCTGCGGTTCGACCGTCACCTTGAAAGGGTGGTGCACAAAGCCTCCCAGAAGGTGAACCTCCTGCGCCGCATGAAGAACCTCCTCGATGCTGAGGGCCTGAACACCCTCTATAAGGCACAAGTCCGTCCAGTGATGGAGTATGCACCGCTCACCTGGATGGCCAGCGCCCGCTGCCACCTCAACCTGCTAGACAAGGTGCAGAGGAGGGCTGAACGCCTCATCAACGGCACCCAGCACCACCGACCGAGCCAGTGGGAGACACAGCGACAACAACAACAACAACAACAACACCCACAAGAGGGACGGGCAAGACCAGCCACGAACCACCTGAACAGCCGTGAGCACCGTCGCCGCGTCGCTGCCCTGACGGTGCTTTACAAGGCACAGGTAGGCCTAGTGCCCCACCTGACGGACCTGAGGGCTACCTGGAGGAGGTCTGACCGCAGCACGAGAACGGTGCTGAGCAACGCCTCCCTCCTGGAAGTGCCAATGGCCCGCTCCAGCACCCACCAACGTGCCTTCTCCATCGCAGCGGTGGTGTGGTGGAACAACCTCACTGCTGATGTAGATGTGACACAACTGTCCACTCAGCAGATGAAGGTTGCGTCCCACAGGTGGCTACTCCTACACCCACCGTAAACATGTATATAATTGTATAATATAATCGGCAGAAGCTTTTAAATAGCTCCTCAACGGCCATGTACTAATGTACTGAACATGTTTAAATAAAAGAGAGAGAGAGAGAGAGAGAGAGAGAGAGAGAGAGAGAGAGAGAGAGAGAGAGAGAGAGAGAGAGAGAGAGAGAGAGAGAGAGAGAGAGAGAGAGAGAGAGAGAGAGAGAGAGAGAGAGAGAGAGAGAGACCCAACATAGTGAGGGAGAAGGTGTGGTACAGAGGAAGGACATCAGACTATTTACCAACATGCTAAACCAAATTTTATATGCAGGTCTTACAGTAGCGAAATTCATGCAGGCAAATCAACATACTACAGGAAGAGGAAGAGGAGAAGGGAACAGTTGGAAAGTTTGGTTTAGTGGGCAGCGCAACATCTGTGGTCATGTGCTGGAGAGGGACAGGAGGGGAAAGAATTATAGGAGAAGGGAACAGTTGGAAAGTTTGGTTTAGTGGGCAGCGCAACATCTGTGGTCATATGCCGGAGAGAGACGGAAGGGGAAGGAATTATAGGAGAAGGGAACAGACCCCAGGAGACGGGACACAACATCTGTGGTCATATGCCGGAGAGAGACAGAAGAGGAAGGAATTATAGGATAAGGGAACAGACCCCAGGAGACGGGACACAACATCTGTGGTCATATGCCGGAGAGAGACAGGAGGGGAAGGAATTATAGGTGAATTATAGGAGAAGGGAACAGACCCCAGGAGACGGGACACAACATCTGTGGTCATATGCCGGAGAGAGACAGAAGAGGAAGGAATTATAGGAGAAGGGAACAGACCCCAGGAGACGGGACACAACATCTGTGGTCATATGCCGGAGAGAGACAGGAGGGGAAGGAATTATAGGAGAAGGGAACAGACCCCAGGAGACGGGACACAACACCTGTGGTCATATGCCGGAGAGAGACAGGAGGGGAAGGAATTATAGGAGAGGGGAACAGACTCCAGGAGACGGGACACAACATCTGTGGTCATATGCCGGAGAGGGACAGGAGGGGAAGGAATTATAGGAGGAGGGAACAGACCCCAGGAGACGGGACACAACATCTGTGGTCATATGCCGGAGAGGGACGGGAGGGGAAGGAATTATAGGAGAAGGGAACAGACCCCAGGAGACAGGACACAACATCTGTGGTCATATACCGGAGAGAGACAGAAGGGGAAGGAATTATAGGAGAAGGGAACAGACCCCAGGAGACGGGACACAAAATCTGTGGTCATATGCCGGAGAGACAAAAGGAGGAGGAATTATAGGAGAAGGGAACAGACCCCAGGAGACGGGACACAACATCAGCGGTCATATGCCGGAGAGAGACAGAAGGGGAAGGAATTATAGGAAAAGGGAACAGACCCCAGGAGACGGGACACAACCCCCGATTAATACCTGGTACCCATTCACTGCTGGGTGGCCAGGGGCGTAGGGTATCGGAAAAGCCGCCCAAATTTTTCAGCTCTGCCCAGGAATCGAACCCGGGCTCTCTCAGGAGGAGGAGTAGGAGGAAGGAAGGGAGAGGAGGAGGATGAGGAAGAGAGATAAGGAAGAGGAGGAAGGGAAATAGATTAAACAGAAAAGAAGGAAGAAAAAATGAAAGGCATACAATTTAGAAGCACAAGCAAGCTATGACCATATTACAAGCTCTCTTGCTTAATAAATATTGCTGGAAATGACCTCAAGGGAATGGGCAAGGAAGGGAGGTTGAAGATACCCTAAACTTCACAAAACCTGACAAAAACAAAACAGTTACTATAGGTCTTGACTCAGAAATTCATATATGCTTCCTTACTAATGAGACTTTCTATACAACTAAGTGAGTTCATTCTTTGTTGATTTATACTGTAAAGTGCTGGCTATCATGTGTTTGAAGATACCCTAAACTTAACCTAACATAACCTATCAAAAGCCGAAACAGTTACTATATGGATTGACTCAAAAATTCATATATGCTTCCTTACTAATGAGACTTTCTATACAACTAAGTGAGGTCATTCTTTGTTCATTTATACTGTAAAGTGCTGGCTATCATGTGTTTGAAGATACCCTAAACTTAATATAACATAACCTATCAATACCCCAAACAGTTACTATATGGATTGACTCAGAAAATTCATATATGCTCCCTTACTAATGATACTTTCTATACAAATAAGTTTGGTCATTCTTTGTTGATTTATACTGTAAAGTGCTGGCTATCATGTGTTTGAAGATACCCGGCCTAAACTTAACCTAACATAAAATATCAAAACCACTAACAGTTACTACAGGTCTTGACCCAGGAAATTCATATATGCTTCCTTACTAATGAGACTTTATGTACAACTAAGTGAGGTCATTCTTTGTTGATGTATACTGTAAAGTGCTGGCTATCATGTGTTTGACGATACCCTAAACTTAACCTAACATAACCATTCAAAACCCCAAACAGTTACTATAGGTCTTGACTCAGAAAATTCATATATGATTCCTTACTAATAAGAATTTCTATTCAACTGAGGTCATTCTTTGTTGATTTATACTGTAAAGTGCTGGCTATCATGTGTTTGAAGATACCCTAAACTTAACATAACATAACCTATCAAAACCCCAAAGTTACTTAAGGGCTTGACTCAGAAAATTCATATATGCTTCCTTACTAATGAGACTTTCAATACAACTAAGTGAGGTCATTCTTTGTTGATTTATACTGTAAAGTGCTGGCTATCATGTGTTTGAAGATACCCTAAACTTAACCTAACATAACCTATCAAACCCCCAAACAGTGACTGAAAATTCATATATGCTTCCTTAGTAATGACACTTTCTATACAACTAAGTGAGGTCATTCTTTGTTGATTTATATTATTAGGTGCTGGTCATCATGTGTTTGAAGATACCCTAAACCTAACCTAACATAACCTATCAAAACCAAAAACAGTTACTAAAGGGATTGACTCAAGAAAATTCATATATGCTTCCTTACTAATGAGACTTTCTATACAACTAAGTTAGGTGATTCTTTGTTGATTTATATTATTAGGTGCTCGCCATCATGTGTTTGAAGATACCCTAAACTTAACCTAACATAACCTATCAAAACCCCAAACAATTACTATACGGATTGACTCAGAAACTTCACATATGCTTCCTTACTAATGAGACTTTCTATACAACTAAGCGAGGTCTTTCTTTATTGATTTATACTGTAAAGTGCCGGCTATCATGTGTTTGAAGATACCCTAAACTTAACCTATCAAAACCCCAAACAGATACTATAGGGATTGACTCAGAAAATTCATATATGCTTCCTTACTAATGAGACTTTCTATACAACTAAGTGGGGTCATTCTTTGTTGATTTATACTGTAAAGTGCTGGCTATCATGTGTTTGAAGATACCCTGAACTTAATCTAACATAACCTATCAAAACCCCAAACAGCTACTATATGGATTGACTCAGAAAATTCATATATACTACCTTACTAATGAGACTTTCTATACAACTAAGTGAGATCATTCTTTGGTGATATATACTGTGAAGTGCTGGCTATCATGTGTTTGAAGATACCCTAAACTTAACCTAACATAACCTTTAAAAACCCCAACATTTACTATATGGATTGACTCAGAAAATTCATTTATGCTTCCTTACTAATAAGACTTTCTATATAATTAAGTTTGGTCATTCTTTGTTGATTTATACTGTAAAGTGCTGGCTATCATGTCTTTGAAGATACCCTAACCTTAACCTAACATAACCTATCAAAACCGCAAACAGTTACTATAGGTCTTGACTCAGAAGATTCATATATGCTTCCTTACTAATGAGACTTTCTATACAACTATGTGAGGTCATTCTTTAATGATTTATACTGTAAAGTACTGGCTATCATGTGTTTGAAGATACCCTAAACTTAACCTAACATAACCTATCAAAACCCGAAACAGTTACTATATGGATGACTCACAAAATTCATATATGCTTCCTTACTAATGAGACTTTCTATACAACTAAGTGAGGTCATTCTTTGTTGATTTATACTGTAAAGTGCTGGCTATCATGTGTTTGAAGATACCCTAAACTTAACCTAACATAACCTATCAAAGCCCCAAACATTTGCTATTTGGATTGACTCAAAAAATTCATATAGGCTTCTTTACTAATGAGACTTTCAATACAAGTAAGTGAGGTCATTCTTGGCTATCATGTGTTTGAAGATACCCTAAACTTAACCTAACATAACCTATCAAAACCCCAAAAAGTTACTATAGGGATTGACTCAGAAAATTCATATATGCTTTCTTACTAATGAGACTTTCTTTACAACTAAGTGAGGTCATTCTTTGTTGATTCATACAGTAAAGTGCTGGCTATCATGTGTTTGAAGATACCCTAAACTTAACCTAACATAACCTATCAAAACCGTAAACAGTTACTATAGGTCTTGACTCAGAAAATTCATATATGCTTCCTTACTAATGAGACTTTCTATACAACTAAGCGAGGTCATTCTTGGTTGATTTATACTGTAAAGTGCTGGCTATCATGGGTTTGAAGATACCCTAAACTTAACCTAACATAACCTATCAAAACCGCAAACAGTTACTATAGGTCTTGACTCAGAAAATTCATATATGCTTCCTTACTAATGAGACTTTCTATACAACTAAGTTAAGTCATTCTTTGTTGATTTATACTGTAAAGTGCTGGCTATCATGTGTTTGAAGATACCCTAAACTTAACCTAACATAACCTATCAAAACCCCAAACAGTTACAATAGGGATTGACTCTGAAAATTCATATATGCTTCCTTATTAATGAGACTTTCTATACAAGTAAGAGAAGTCATTCTTTGTTGATTTATAATGTAAAATGCTGGCTATCATGTGTTTGAAGAGACCCTAAACTTGACCTAACATTACATAACCTATCAAAACCCCAAACAGTTACTATAGGTCTTGACTCAGAAAATTCATATATGCTTCCTTACTAATGAGACTTTCTTTACAACTAAGTAAGGTCATTCTTTGTTGATTCATACTGTAAAGTGCTGGCTATCATGTGTTTGAAGATACCCTAAACTTAACCTAACATAAACTATCAAAACCCCAAATAGTTACTATATGGATTGACTCAGAAAATTCATATATGCTTCCTTACTAATAAGACGTTCTATACGACTAAATGAGCTCATTCTTTGTTGATTTATACTGTAAAGTGCTGGCTATCATGTGTCTGAAGATACCATAAACTTAACCTAACATAACCTATCAAAACCCAAAACAGTTACTATATATGGATTGACTAAGAAAATTCATATATGCTTCCTTAGTAATGAGACTTTCAATACAACTAAGTGAGATCATTCTTTGTTTATTTATACTGTAAAGTGCTGTCTATCATGTGTTTGAAGACACCCTAAACTTAACCTAACATAACCTATCAAAACCCCAAACAGTTACTATATGGATTGACTCAGAAAATTAATATATGCTTCCTTACTAATGAGACTTTCTATACAACTAAGTGAGGTCATTCTTTGTTGATTTATACTGTAAAGTGCTGGCTATCATGTGTTTGAAGATACCCTAAACTTAACCTAACATAACCTATCAAATCCCCAAACAGTTACTATATGGATTGACTCAGAAAATCAATATATTCTTCCTTACTAATGAGATTTTCTATACAACTAAGTGAGGTCATTCTTTGTTGATTTATACTGTAAAGTGCTGGCTGTCATGTGTTTGAAGATACCCTAAACTTAACCTAACATAACCTATCAAAACCCAAAACAGTTACTATAGGTCTTGACTCAGAAAATTCATATATGCTTCCTTACTAATGAGACTTTCTTTACAACTATGTGAGGTCATTCTTTGTTGATTCATACTGTAAAGTGCTGGCTATCATGTGTTTGAGGATACCCTAAGCTTAACCTAACATAACCTATCAAAACCCAAAACAGTTACTATAGGTCTTGACTCAGAAAATTCATATATGCTTCCTTACTAATGAGACTTTCTTTACAACTATGTGAGGTCATTCTTTGTTGATTCATACTGTAAAGTGCTGGCTATCAAGTGTTTGAAGATACCCTAAACTTAACCTAACATAACCTATCAAAACCGCAAAAAGTTACTATAGGTCTTGACTCAGAAAATTCATATATGCTTCCTTACTAATGAGACTTTCTATACAACTAGGTGAGGTCATTCTTTGTTGATTTATACTGTAAAATGTTGGCTATCATGTGTTTGAAGATACCCTAAACTTAGCCTAACATAACCTATCAAAACCACAAACAGTTACTATATGGATTGACTCAGAAAATTCATATATGCTTCCTTACTAATGAGACTTTCCATAAAACTAAGTGAGGTCATTCTTTGTAGATTTATACTGTAAAGTGCTGGCTATCATGTGTTTGAAGATACCCTAAACTTAACCAAACATAACCTATCAAAACCCCAAACAGTTACAATAGGGATTGACTCAGAAAATTCATATAACTATCAAAGCCCAGAAGTTACAATAGGGATTGACTCAGAAAATTCATATATGCTTCCTTACTAATGAGACTTTCTATACAACTAAGTGAGGTCATTCTTTGTTCATTTATATTATTAGGTGCTGGCCATCATGTGTTTGAAGATACCCTAAACTTAACCAAACATAACCTATCAAAACCCCAAACAGTTACTATAGGTCTTGACTCAGAAAATTCATATATGCTTCCTTACTAATGAGACTTTCTATACAACTAAGTGAGGTCATTCTTTGTTGATTTATACTGTAAAGTGCTGGCTATCATGTGTTTGAAGATACCCTAAACTTAACCTAACATAATCTATCAAAACCCCAAACAGTTATTATATGGATTGACTCGGAAAATTCATTTATGCTTCCTTAATAACGAGCCTTTCTAGACAACTAGTGGTCATTCTTTGTTGATTTATACTGTAAAATGCTGGCTATCATGTGTTTGAAGATACCCTAAACTTAACCTAACATAACCTATCAAAACCCCAAACAGTTACAATAGGGATTGACTCAGAAAATTCATATATGCTTCCTTACTAATGAGACTTTCTATACAACTAAGTGAGGTCATTCTTTGTTGATTTATACTGTAAAATTCTGGCTATCATGTGTTTGAAGATACCGTAAACTTAGCCTAACATAACCTATCAAAACCCCAAACAGTTACTATATGGATTGACTCAGAAAATTCATATATGCTTCCTTACAATTAAGTGAGGTCATTCTTTGTTGATTTATACTATAAAGTGCTGGCTATCATGTGTTTGAAGATACCCTAAGCTTAACCTAACATAACCTATCAAAACCCAAAACAGTTACTATAGGTCTTGACTCAGAAAATTCATATATGCTTCCTTACTAATGAGACTTTCTTTACAACTATGTGGTCATTCTTTGTTGATTCATACTGTAAAGTGCTGGCTATCAAGTGTTTGAAGATACCCTAAACTTAACCTAACATAACCTATCAAAACCGCAAAAAGTTACTATAGGTCTTGACTCAGAAAATTCATATATGCTTCCTTACTAATGAGACTTTCTATACAACTAGGTGAGGTCATTCTTTGTTGATTTATACTGTAAAATGTTGGCTATCATGTGTTTGAAGATACCCTAAACTTAGCCTAACATAACCTATCAAAACCACAAACAGTTACTATATGGATTGACTCAGAAAATTCATATATGCTTCCTTACTAATGAGACTTTCCATAAAACTAAGTGAGGTCATTCTTTGTAGATTTATACTGTAAAGTGCTGGCTATCATGTGTTTGAAGATACCCTAAACCTAACCTAACATAACCTATCAAAACCCAGAACAGTTACTATATATGGATTGACTCAGAAAATTCATATAGGATTCCTTACTAAAGAGACTTTCTATACAAGTAAGTGAGGTCATTCTTTGTTGATTCATACTGTAAAGTGATGGCTATCATGTGTTCGAAGATACCCTAAACTTAACATAACCTATCAAAGCCCAGAAGTTACTATAGGTCTTGACTCAGAAAATTCGTATATGCTTCCTTAGTAATGACACTTTCTATACAACTAAGTGAGGTCATTCTTTGTTCATTTATATTATTAGGTGCTGGCCATCATGTGTTTGAAGATACCCTAAACTTAACCAAACATAACCTATCAAAACCCCAAACAGTTACTATAGGTCTTGACTCAGAAAATTCATATATGCTTCCTTACTAATGAGACTTTCTATACAACTAAGTGAGGTCATTCTTTGTTGATTTATACTGTAAAGTGCTGGCTATCATGTGTTTGAAGATACCCTAAACTTAACCTAACATAATCTATCAAAACCCCAAACAGTTATTATATGGATTGACTCGGAAAATTCATTTATGCTTCCTTAATAACGAGCCTTTCTATACAACTAGTGGTCATTCTTTGTTGATTTATACTGTAAAATGCTGGCTATCATGTGTTTGAAGATACCCTAAACTTAACCTAACATAACCTATCAAAACCCCAAACAGTTACAATAGGGATTGACTCAGAAAATTCATATATGCTTCCTTACTAATGAGACTTTCTATACAACTAAGTGAGGTCATTCTTTGTTGATTTATACTGTAAAATTCTGGCTATCATGTGTTTGAAGATACCGTAAACTTAACCTAACATAACCTATCAAAACCCCAAACAGTTACTATATGGATTGACTCAGAAAATTCATATATGCTTCCTTACAATTAAGTGAGGTCATTCTTTGTTGATTTATACTGTAAAGTGCTGGCTATCATGTGTTTGAAAACAGTTACTATAGGTCTTGACTCAGAAAATTCATATATGCTTCCTTACTAATGAGACTTTCTTTACAACTAAGTGAGCTCATTCTTTGTTGATTCATACTGTAAAGTGCTGGCTATCATGTGTTTGAAGATACCCTACACTTAACCTAATATAACCTATCAAAACCCCAAACAGTTACTATATGGATTGACTCAGAAAATTCATATATGCTTCCTGACTAATGAGACTTTCTATACAACTAAGTGAGCTCATTCTTTGTTGATTTATACTGTAAAGTGCTGGCTATCATGTGTTTGAAGATACCCTAAACTTAACCTAACATAACAAAAATAAAAGTCACTATAGGTCTTGACTCAGAAAATTCATATATGCTTCTTTACTAAGGAGACTTTCTAAACAACTAAATGAAGTCTTTGTTGATTTATACTATTAGGTGCTGGCCATCATGTGTTTGAAGATACTCTAAACTTAACCTAACATAAACAAAACACTAACCAAACGTCATGACTCGGAAAATTCATTTTTGCCTCCTTACTAATGAGATTTTCTATACAACTAAGTGAGATAATTCTTTGTTGATTTATACTATTAGGTGCTGGCCATCATGTGTTTGAATATACCCTAAACTTAACCTAACAAAAACAAAACAGTTACTATAGGTCTTGACTCAGAAAATTCATATATGCTTCCTTACTAATGAGACTTTCTATACAACTAAATGATGTCATTCTTTGTTGATTTATACTTTTAGGTGCTGGCTATCATGTGTTTGAAGATACCCTAAACTTACCCTAACCTAACATAACAAAAACAAGACAGTTGCTATAGGTCTTGACTCGGAAATTCATATATGCTTCCTTACTAATGAGACTTTCTATACAACTAAGTGAGATAATTCTTTGTTGACTTACACTGTAAAGCGCTGGCCATTATGAGTTTGAAGATACCCTAAACTTAATCCGGTTGCAGCGACGGGCCAAATTTGTGGCTTTGCCGTGTAGCAGCAACAGGCCAAATTTGTGCCATGATATAAACCCCCCAAAAATAGATGATACATAATCTGATCACAAATGCTTTGATATATATTATGAAATGGTTTGTGTGAGAGATGATTTTTTCTCATTTTTCTCGCTTAGAGGGACCATTAAGAAACATGATCCCCGCTGTTGCCGGGTTAAATAAAAATAACCTAACAAAACATTACTGTATAAGGAGAGACCAAACCAAGGAAACTGACCTCTCTTTTGGCCACCTTTCACTATTGTCTTTGTGGGAACAGCGATTAGCGGGCTTTTTATTTTACACCTTTTTTGTTGCCCTTGAGGCGATTCCTTAGCTGTGAAAAAAAAAAAAATGATGCGGTGTTGCTTTCTGGAGGTGACTGTGGCGATGGTGGTGGTGGTGCCCTGGGCCATCCTCGCCTCACTTGGTAACACTTGGTTGTGGTGAATTCTGCAAGAGAAGGAAGAGATCAAAGTTCTTGCACTACATGGGTAGGCGGTGGCTGAGTGGTAGCGTGCTGGGCCCACATTCACAGCGTGATGGACGACGAGGGTTCGAATCCCCATGCTACCACCTGGGATTTTTCAGTCACCGCGGAGTGGCTTAAAACTACCCACATGCTGTCCTGAAGACCACCCATCAACCCGGACTCTAGAGGAAACCAACTGTCCTAGTGAATCAAGAACGAGTTCCGGGGGGCAGCATGAGCCAAGAGAAGATGGTGCCACTATAAACACTTGCCTGCGCCATGACGGGCTGGGGCCGAACACCATCCAGGCCCCTCAAGAGAGCCTACCGGCGCTATAGGCGTAGACATGATTATAAAAAAAAAAAATAAATAAATAAATAAAAAAAAAATAAAAAAAGGACTTTATCCCACGGATACAGGCTCTGAGCTCCCTCAAGACCTGAAGTAACCGTGTATATAATAATGCAGATATGCCCACAGTGCATCTTACAGGTTTGGAGAAATAAAAAAAATAGATTTATTTGATTTAAATCCGTTTTTTTTTTTCTAATATGACTTTTTATTCAAATGATCATTTTTTTGGTATTTGTGGAATATATGATTCAACTTTGTGAGGACATTTTTTTACGGAGAAACTTTGGCAATGTCAAATGAATTCATAGTTGTTGTTTTTTTACATGTCTACGCTTATGGCGCCGGTAGGCTTGCTTGAGGGGCCTGGATGGTGGTCGGCCCCAGCCCGCATGGCGCAGGCAAGTGTTTATAGTGGCGCCATCTTCTCTTGGCTCATGCTGCCCCTCGGAACTCGTTCTTGATTCACTTGGACGGTTTCCTCTAGAGTCCGGGTTGATGGGTGGTCTTCAGGACAGCATGTGGGTAGTTTTAAGCCACTCGGCGGTGACTGAAAAATCCCAAGTGGTAGCGTGGGGATTCGAACCCGCGTCATCCATCACGCGGTGAATGTGGGCCCAGCATGCTACCACTCAGCCACCGCCTACCCAAGATGAGTTGTCACGGGGAAATCATGAGTATCGAACACTGAGAGTTTAGTAAGATCAGACACTTTAAAACATGCATGATGTTATGGTGTATGCGGCCTACTTTATGTTTTCACTAACTCGAGTCTCCTTGAACAAAGCCCACCACCACTCAAGCTGAGGAGGCATGTGTGGGGGGCACTCCAGTGGCTGGCACATCATCTTTACCGTGTAACTAGTGATATATATATATATATATATATATATATATATATATATATATATATATATATATATATATATATATATATATATATATATATATATATATATATATATATATATATATATGTTTATTTGTCACCTTCTGTTGTTGTTGTAGCTTGAACCATCTTTTTTCTCTCAGCTGAAAATATTTACAACACTGGTATCACATGGCTGTATACACAAGAGCCAATATAGAGGCACTGTTTTCTTTGCATCATTCTCAGGAGGTTGGGCAAGACAGGCAGAGGCTCACCAACCTGAAAGGAAGACTTGCGTCGTCGGCCCCGGCAGATGGAGCAGCCACGTGGAGCAGCCCAGAGTAACCGTCCTTCAAGCATTGAGGGACAATTTTTCTCATTTTCTGGTGTTTGCTGCTGGTCTGCTGGGTGACCACTGTGCTCTCCAGTGTAATTCTGCTCTTGGTCTGCTGCGGGTCAGACAGCCAGCCGTTCCCCTACGGAAGAGAACAGAGCTCATAGTACCGATCTTTGGGTGGACTGAGACCACTCACACACTACACACCGCGACAACGAGGTCACAGCTCCTTGCCTGACGTCGCGTACCTACTCACTGCTAGGTGAACAGGGGCTACACGTGAAAGAAGATAAACCCAACTTATCTTCACCCGGCCGGGGAATCGATCCCCGGTCCTTATGGTTGTGAGCCAGACGCTCTAACCACTGAGCTACCGGGCGTGTGAGAATGAATGGAGCCCCAAGACAGATGGAGCAAGCCATTACTAATGTTAATGTTTAAATAAAAAAACACAAGAACAAGAAAAGTGAAAAGGAAAATTCTCATAAAAATGATAATAATATCAAGGACTTAATTAGTATTTCCTAAGAGGTCCTAATTTAATGAAGAGATTTTCTATCTCTTTTTCTATTACTCTCTCGGCCCCACGCCCTCTGCCTGTATCTCGAAACACACGAGAAATTAATCACGGCAAGGAGAGGGTATTCCCGGCTGCCTGGGACTGAACCCGCGACCAGCGTGACAGGAGAGCCACTCCCTACCGAGTCGGCCAAAAAGCTACCCCCCTGGCTAAGTGGGTTATGGGGGGCTCGTTCATCAGGCATAGTCGCCGCACCACACTAAACCTTGTGGCACTTTGTATGGGGGTCCCAAGCCAATCTTCAAGGTCCTAAGCTTCATCTTGAAGGTCCCATGTTTGAGTCAAATCCACAGGCTTCAGTGGATCATGAACTGTGTGCAAATGTGAGTGTATGCAGTTTGGAAATGAATTGATCCTGGATTTATACATGAGGAGAGATAAATGCCTTGGTGAAATGGGCCAAGGAGGGCCTGGGCTACCACGAGGCGAAGGACAGCCAGAGGAGGAACCATGAGAGGGAGAGGAGTCAGAGTGATACAGTAGGCAATACAAACCTACCTCTTGTTTGATATACTACATTGTTTTTGATTTACGCAATGACCTCTTCAAGGACACAATACTCGCGTAAATCGAGAGTTACCTGTACTCCCTGCCACCCTCATCACTAGTGGGCGGCATCTGCTCACTCATGCACACTGATCATGATGCACATTCACATGCATCATGATCATTGATTTAGAGGCGACATTTTTGTTTTTGACTATATATATATATATATATATATATATATATATATATATATATATATATATATATATATATATATATATATATATATATATATATATATATATATAGCCTATGCAAATTTTTCACGCCAACAGGAAAATTAATCTGGGCTTATCTTGAGGGGGTACAAGGGTTTAGACTCCCCTGATGGCATCACTGACAGCAGCAGGCCAGCTCCAGGGTATGATGTGAGAGCTTCTTACCCCCACGAGCACTCCCTGTGGGTAAATACACACTTCTCAGCCACAGGACACTGGGTGAGGCGAGGAGGAGGGTAAAGGTGGACCTGGGACTAGACGGTACCAGGCTACCAGTGAAACCCAAATCCGTGCCAATCGCAGCGGACGGGTTAAAAACTAAGTAAAAAACTAAGTAAAAAACTAAGTAAAAAACTGACTCTCAGGGCAAAGTTGAAATATGAGAAACTGATTAAAAACATACAATTCATCTAAATATCCTAGTTCAGGGCTTTAGTGTTGGAGTTCATTCTCTACGAGTTATGGACCTGGAGTAGTGAGCACATCCCACATGATCTTGAACCCCTGAAGGGTGGGTGTTTTGACCACAAGGGCTCACTCAGAGGGGGGAAAATTGGGCCACATATAGCTGGTCTTCAAGCACTCATAATCCTTGATATAAACATCTTATGGATATACATGTAATACCATGATGTGCAGCATACAATGAACTCAATGGTGAAAGCAGCCTGATATGTGTGATGCCTGAGCGGGCCAAGCCAGACCTATTGCTGGGCTGAGCCTGGTGGACGGGACAATGTACTGGATGGGGGACTCACGCAAGCTAATTTATTATATAACACATGAAAGTTTACTTTTTAGGTGTGCATATGTTGTACATATCTTGTGCTCTGTCTGGCTGGCTATCTTGGTTAGACTCTCTCTCTCTCTCTCTCTCTCTCTCTCTCTCTCTCTCTCTCTCTCTCTCTCTCTCTCTCTCTCTCTCTCTCATATACAGGATACAGGATTTAAAAAATCTATACATTTCAAGACAACCTATTTCTCTCTTAAAAACATGTATGTGTAGAAAAACATAATTTTCAATGGGAGTGTAACATATGAATTTTTTTTTTCTAATGTTTACCAATATTCTGATAAAATAATAATGGCAGGTGTTGCTTGGTGCCACTGGGAGTCGGGGGTGCAAGCAAGCATTTTGTGTAGTGTTTGTTTTCTGACTTGTGCTGCCCACCTGTGCCTGGGAGTTCCCTGCCTGGCTGGCTGTTTTTTTTTTTTTTTTTTTTTTTTTGGGGGGGGGGGGGGGTAATGCCAACCCTGAGGATTACTAACAAGTGGAACAGCCTTACTGAACATGTAATCACCAGCACTAGTGTGAATATGTTTAACCCGGTAGCAGCGACGGGCCAAATTTGTGGCTTTACCGCGTACCAGCAACGGGCCAAATTTTTGCCATGACATAACCCCCCAAAATAGATGAAGCATAAACTGATCACAAATGCGTTGACATATATTATGAAATGGTTTGCGCGAGTGATGATTTTTCTCATCAATTCGCTTAGAGGGGCCATTAAAAAACATGATCCCCGCTGCTACCGGGTTAAGAATAGATATGACCAGTTTGAGGCTGAACAGAAACAGAGAAGAGGCACCAGGCCCTTATGACTCCCTTGCCTCTTATACTTTCACTGGGTAAGCATCTTCACTCAGGGTCGGACTGGCCTGTGTGCCCGTGTGCCAATGTACTTACTCGTGTTTCTTATTTATCTGGGCCCGCTTCTGCCGAAGCGCTCTGCAGGACCCACATATTTTAATTAATTAAATTTTCAATATTGATCACAACTTATATGCTAAGTTAATTGTCAATGGCACATGGGCCCCCCAAGGTACATGTGTAGTGCGGCAACTATGCCTGATGAACGAGCCTCCCATAACCCACTTAGCCAGGGGGGTACCTCTTTGGCCGACTCGGTAAGGAGTGGCTCTCCTGTCATGTTGGTCGCGGGTTCAATCCCAGGCAGCCGGCGAATAACCACACCTTGTCTTCATTAATTTCTCGCGTTTTTCGATACACGCAGAGGACGTGTTGGGAAATAAGAGGAAATATAAAAAGGAAATCGACCGGGGCATGACACATGGGCCCCTGGACTTAACCCATGCCAATGTGTATTATTTGAATATTTTGATATTTTAGCTTACATGGGCCCGGGCCCCTCCAGCCACTAGATGGCACGGCCCCCTTCAGCACCCCAGTCCGACTCTGTCTTCGCTAGGTAAGCACGTCAGCGTTGCCACGAACCCGCGCCATGAACCCTTGAATCTCGATTGCAAGTTTACCGTTGATGAGGTTTCAGGCCCAGCGCTCCACAGGGCCACTAACATTATAACAGTAATATTAGCACCTAAAGGTGTCCTCAATCCTCATATTTGTTAAGTCGTAGGATTTAGTGGATAAGTGAGTTTTCAGCGCTTTCTTGTCTTACGTAGCAGTGCCACACCTCGCCTAATCGCCCTTACCGGAGCACCCGGCAGCCCACACAACCCTGATGACAATGAGTGTGGTAACTGCCCCAACAATAGCCACTTTTAAAGCGCGTTATGACCAGCGTTCCCAGATTATCGTACTCAGAGCATCGTATTTTTCGGTTTCCCCACAACTATTGCAAAAGGAAGACACCAGTAATTAACCATTTCAACGAAAACTATAAATAACTCTAACTATTGAGGTGGAGGAGACTGTTTTGAGGTCGGAAATCGGTAAATATAAGCGGCCGAGCACGACAATCTGGCAACGCTGGTTATGACAGACACCTTGATTTGATTAACTAAGATACTGGCTAACTAGTCCTAAGAGGTGGGGGACATCATACGAAGTCCTCTTAATTCCCCACTATTTATTCCTAGCTAAGCATTCCTAGATAAGACAGACACGGGGGAAGGAAGGACGGAGGGAAGAATAAAGGAGGAACCAGTGAGCGCCATGCGGCACCTCACCTGTCACTCCGCCGTCACCAGCTTGGCCATCTCCACCTTTCTCTTGAGCCGCTTCTCCACCTCGGGTTTCTTGGCCGTCATGAAGTAGAAGAAGAAGGCGTTGCGTCTCTTCTGCTTGCCCATCGCTGCCAGCCAGGAATACTCAGGAGGTGGAGGAGGAGGGAGAGCACGGCCGTACGTCTTAACTCCATGGTGGTGGACGGAGCACTGACTCGCAACGTCGCAAACTCGCAAGTTCACAACCAGCGTTACCATATTGTCGTACTGGGTATAACTTTTTCTTCTGCTTGAGGCCCAAAACTGTCGAGCCTACACTGATAACGATATACATTCACAATTAGAGTTCAGATGGTTAATTATCGATGTTTATCTGCAATTGTTATGGGTCAGAAACAGGAAAATGCGATGTTCTGAGTACGACAATATGGCAACGTGCTCGCAACGTTGCCAAAGTGTCGTACTCAGCTGCTCATTTTTCCCGATTTCAGGTAAAAAAATGTCCCACCCATAAAACTAACGATACTTTGATTTCCCAACAAAAACTCCTAATGTGTTCAGCAGATGCAAACCTTTCCCTGAGTTGTGCTATAGCAGTGTCCGAAAATGGGAGAAAAATAGCTCTTCGATAGTACTCCTATAATTGATGATTGATATAGTTTATTATTGCAAGTAAAACAACAAAGGAGAAGGGAGGACCATGCCATTTTTTGTTGGTGGGTTTGCCTTAATTATGTTTCTGATGACCACTGACTGTTCAAGGCTTCTGGCTTCCGTACCTTTCCTCAGCTTGGGCAAAAAGTTGGTTGAATTTATTTCCATCACGATAGGACTGAAATGCATCTATGCAGCTCTGTACACTTCCAAGAGCACCATCAGTTCTTGTTGTGACCCCTGCAGCTTTTCTGGCAAGGGTTTAGTGACACTTAGAACTGAGGTGAGCACTTCCAAACTCATGAGAAAACCTGGGTCACTTATTGCTTTAGATTAGGCTTGGCTGCTGATTCTTCACCTAACGTGTTCTGCAGTAATTATTCTTAATCATTATTTCATTATTTATCTACCTCATTAACTGAATTATCCGGGGCATCAGCCGAGTCAGTGGTGACTTTCCTACACCAGATAGAGTACGTACGTGAAGCGTTTTCTGGCCAAGGAGGAAATATGTAAGGAATGGAAAGGCACAAATCCCAAGCCTGCGTGAATTCAAGGAATGACACACGCTATAGAAAAAAAGTACTACATAAACAGAAAATGAAGTCTATCAATCATAATTTTCAGAAATTTGAAATTTGTGGTCAGAAAATATTATACGGATAACATGAATAGGCTACGTGAGCCTACGTCGTCGATGAATGTTTCTCAAAATAGATCACCTGCTCTTATTCAACTCAGCAGCTCCATTGCTCAGGTGCTGAACATACAATAGTTACTCAGCCACTCTACACTGTCCACTGTCAAGCACAAAACGGTCATTAAAGGTGGTAATATAGCGGCAAAGGTCGACCTTACAGGTCCCATACGCGTCTCGTGTCGCCTGCCACTCTCCCCGACATAATACAGAATCAATTACTACATACTCACCACTGTCACCAGACAAGTTCGCTTGGTGCCTCAACAGTATAATTATATAGTCCTCCAATCACTTTGACTGCACCTTACACCTAAAATCAAGTAAATTTGAGAGGCAAGAAGGAGAGAAGGCACACTTACGACTTTCGTGCTCTCTCTCTCTCTCTCTCTCTCTCTCTCTCTCTCTCTCTCTCTCTCTCTCTCTCTCTCTTGACAGCTTCTCTCTCTCTCTACACACAATTTTATGAGCCCATCATTTAACGCCTTACTTTTTTTTCACTCAGAGCAAACCTTATGTCCTACCATTAACTCAAAACAAAACCAAAGGGGAAATAACTCGGTCACTCGGTGCCACTGAGCTCTCAACTCCACACACACACACACACACACACACACACACACACACACACACACACACACACATTCGTAGTCGTAATACTAATATACATATTCCTATTATTTTCCCGTAACATTTATTTATTCATTATTATCCCCCCCCCCCCCCCGTCGGCGATCACGGACCTTCATCTCTCCCTATCATCAGCCATCCTCACAACTTCTGCCACACTGAGTCTTCCATCCATGTCTTGTAGCAGGCTATCCATAAATTTAATTCTTTGACGTCCTCTTGCTCCTCTTCCTTCCACTCTTCCAAGCAAGCAGTCACTTTCTAGTCATCTCCTTCTTAGCACATGACCCAGAAACTTTAGTTGTCGCCTTCATATACTTTTCGTTAATTGCCTATCTACTGCTGCTCTTCGCAGAACTTCCTGGTTTGTCACACTGTCCGTCCAGGGAATTCTCAACATTCTCCTTAAAAACACATTTCCGCCGCGTCTATCTTTTTCTTTGTATTTGCTATAATTGTCCATGTTTCGCAACCATATAGTAAAGATGACCACACAAAACATTTTAATAATCTCAATCGCATTTCCATATTCATACTCAAATTATTCAACAGTTTCCTCATATTTCTGAATGCCGTCTTTGCTATACATATTCTCCTGCCTATTTCCTTCTCACTTCCTCCGTCTTCACTAATCATGCTCCCAAGGTAATTAAATTTTTATACTTGCTCAATAAGCCTTTCACCAATCCGTATCCCCACTCGAAATTTGCTTTTTCTTTGTAAACACCATAACCTCTGTTTTACTGCCATTGATTTTTAGCCGTTTTCTCTCACAACTCTCCTGTATCCTGTTCACCAGTGCTTGTAGTTTCTCCTCTGAGTCAGCCAAAAGTACAGTGTCGTCTGCATACTTTATATTGTTAACATTTCTACCTCCAATTAAAATTCCATCCATATTTTCCAATTCTTCTGTCACTCGTTGATCGTATAGAGAAAAGAAGTCTGGGGACAGGTCTGGACACACCCCTGTCTGACTCTTGTAATCTGTACCCAGTCTGTCTCCTCCTATCTCCTCGTCCCTATGCTGTCAAATTCCCATCTTTGTTTTTTCATCTCTTCCGCTGGTAATCTCTGGAACAGCCTTCCCTCGCCTGTATTTCCTCCTGCCTACAACTTTAGCTCTTTGAAGAGGAGGGTATCGAGACATCTCTCCTTTCGAAGTTGACCTCTCTCCTGACCTCTCGTTATTTTCCCTCTGAATCTCAAGTTGTTGTTGTCCTTATCTTTCTCCGTTCTTGTTTTTTGTTCTTCTTTATCCGTTGTTCTTCGTATCCTTCATTTACCTTTCTTGTTGTTCCTCATCTTCTCCACCATATAGATGGTTCTTGTTTTTTTGTTTTGTTTTTTTTGCTTTTGTTTCTACTTTTTTGTTCTTTGTCCTCCATTTCCTCTTTTTTTTCTTTTTCTTCTTGTTTATTTTTCTTCTTTTTTTCATGTTCGTCTTCTGGTTGTAGCGTTATTGTTATTGTTGTTATTGTTGTTGTTGTTGTTGTTGTTTTTGTTGTTGTTGTTGTTGTCATTTGAGCAGGTTCTAGAGGGCTTTTTTTTCTTGAGCTTCCTCCCTTGCTATAAAAACAAACTTTGCAGACAATACGGAAAAAACGACGTAGCCGGCACCCACGTGATCAGTAAATTTATGTGCTTAACTAGAGAGAGAGAGAGAGAGAGAGAGAGGGGGGGGGGGGGTAGGAATGATACATGAAACTGCTGCATAGATTTATTTTCTTGGGGCGGCTATTGTAGAACACTAAAAGGATGCTTAGGCTCGGATTATAAGACATTTCGCCGCCCAAGAACACATATTTGACAAGGCTTTCCTAGAAGTTGTGGGCATTTCCGGTTCTAGTTTTATGACCCTGGTGGTAGTTTGACCCATCTTCTGTACCCTGAGCCTAAAAAACACTCATTAGAGCCTGATTGATATCCCCTTTTGACCTTTAGAAATATCTTGATGTGAGAAGGGAAAGTGTCTTGTAATACCAGCCTTGATATCTGTTCCTCGTTTAAGTTATATCAGCTGACTTGGCTTACCAGTGATATGATTTTAAACAAAGAAACATCGTGGGCAAGAGGCAAACTGAAAGGGTTGCAGGTGTACTAATGAATTCTCCTCCCGAAATTGACCTCTCTTTCGGCCACCTCTTTTGATTCATTTTTTTAGGAGCAGCGAGAAGCGGGCTCTTTTTTTTTCATTATTGTTTCCTTTTTTGTGTGCCCTTGAGCTGTCTCCTTTGTTGTAAAGAAAATGAAATTCGTGCCCGTATAGTAGATACATTGGAGTCGTGATTGGCGAGAAAATCCAGGAACGTTTGACTTAGATGACGGTATACTTGATAGTGACACCGAGGCTGCTGCTGCTGGTGCCTTGATAAGCTGCGTACACCTCATTGGTCTGGGATATCAGAGGTGAAGGCACTACCCTATAGCCGCAGATAATTAAGCTGGTGTCTGACGGGTACATCTTCTCACTCCTCCCGTTCAGCAGAAGCCAGTCAGTTTCACAGTTCGTTGTCCCTAGAATCCTTGATGTAACTTCGTTGACCTTCACGCGACTTCCAGAAGGAGCCTTTGGACAAAAAAAAAAAAGAGAGTTGCGTTACCTTAGAGGTAGATATGGAACGGGCCTCTAATGTTTCATTGGCGACCTGCTCGAAGAAAAATGGGTGTTTGAAGGGGGGATGAGCAAGTGATAATGTTATAAATCACTGGAGTGTTGGAGGAAGCAAGCGCATGGTAGCTACGTGTGGAGGACTCAAGTATAATGTAACCTTTTGTGGAGTTGGTGGTGATTGTTTTAACCCCTTGAATGCGGATTTCCTACCAGAAGACATCACCAAGCTACAGGAATGGAACAAAAACTGGCTGCTACAATTCAATGAAGAAAAATATAAGGTCCTGCATCTTGGGAGGGGATATCCAGCACACCAATACCACATGGGAAACACTCCACTATCCACCACAGAGGCAGCGAAAGACCTGGGAGTGTATGTTACCAGGCTACCAGTGAAGGGATATCCAGCACACCAATACCACATAGGAAACACTCCACTATCCACCACAGAGGCAGAGAAAGACCTGGGAGTGTATGTTACCAGGCTACCAGTGAAGGGATATCCAGCATACCAATACCACATGGGAAACACTCCACTGTC
This sequence comes from Eriocheir sinensis, assembly GCF_024679095.1. Classification (NCBI taxonomy): domain Eukaryota; kingdom Metazoa; phylum Arthropoda; class Malacostraca; order Decapoda; family Varunidae; genus Eriocheir; species Eriocheir sinensis. The sequence continues at coordinate 513,382 of NC_066512.1, forward strand.
CACCAAAGAGGCAGAGAAAGACCTGGGAGTATGTGTTACCAGGCAACCAGTGAAGGGACATCCAGCACACTAATACCACATGGGAAACACTCCACTATCCACCACAGAGGCAGAGAAAGACCTGGGAGTATGTGTTACCAGGCTACCAGTGAAGGCCAAATTCGTGCCAATCGCAGCGGACGGGTTAAGGTTTGATGAAAATAGATGACATGACCAAACAAATCTCTTGTCGACACCCCCGCAGGAGTGGCAGTGTTGTGGAGAGAGACACACTAATACCTTTCTTGTGTTACATCCGTTTTTACCTGGATTCGGTATTCGCAGTATTTTTCTGCTGGAGGGGAAGTTATTGTGCCAGTCTGACCAACAGCTGCCGTGATTATCTGTGGATGGATACCATAGTGATTATGATACCAGGCTTGAGGGTGCATCAAGCAGGGATTATAAGCAGCTCTCGTATGTGCTTGTACGATGGGTCGAATTCAAATACAAACTATGTTCCATAATTTATCTTACTATTATTAAACACAAAAAAAATATATACAATGGATAATATTATACATCTACTGTCAATATGTCCATCTGGCGAGAATCTCAACTTAGCAAGCAGCACAGTTGTATATTGCCGAAGTAGCGAAGCTCAGATAAGTCCACAATGTTCCTTAAGGGGTTACTATTACACTGGGCAAATTTTCCGTGGATCTTCAGTCAAACCACGATTTCCGCTGGCGTGTTTTTCATTTGTTTCGTGTTATTGTTGATGACGATGATGGTGAGTAATACCGTTTTCCTTCGGTGAAATCTACCGTAGCTTTGGAAGATCGTGGACACGTCAGAAAACCACGGAAATATGAGAACCACGCCAGCGGAAATCGTGGTTTGACTGAAGATCCACGGAAAATTTGCCCAGTGTAATAGGGTGGTATTATAAGACAGTTTCACTTCTCACATCAACTCTTTCTAAAGGTCAAAGAAGGTGGCAGTCAGGTTCTAATGAGTGGTTCTTTAGGCTCATGCTACTGGGGAAGGGTCAAACTACCACCAGGGTCATAAAACTACTCCTGGAAATGCCCTAACTCATACGAAAGCCTTGTCAAATATGTGAACTTGGGCGACGAAATGTCTTAAAATACGGCCCATAGTCCCTTTACCTGGTGACAACTTAGCAAGCAGCACAGTTGTGTATTGCCGGAGAAGCTCAGATAAATCCACAACGTTCCTTACCTGGTGACAACTCGTGGTTGCAGGCGTGAAGGAGATGTTGTAGCCCTGATAGGTCTTCGTGGGGTCGGTGAAGAATCTCGCGTTGAAATTGAAAGATGGCGATGTAAAGACTTTCCCTGATTGAGACCCACACAACCTGGTGATTAAATTAAGAACAAGGTTATATATATATATATATATATATATATATATATATATATATATATATATATATATATATATATATATATATATATATATATATATATATATTTTTTTTTTACGTCTACGCCAATAGCGCCAGTATGCTCGCTTGAGGGGTCTGGGTGGTGTTCGGCCCCACCCCATAATGGCGCAGGCAAGTGTTTATAGTGGCGCCATCTTCTCTTGGCTCATGCTGCCCCCTGGAACTCTTTCTTGATTCACTTGGACGGTTTCCTCTAGAGTCCGGGTTGATGGGTGGTCTTCAGGACAGCATGTGGGTAGTTTTAAGCCACTCGGCGGTGACTGAAAAATCCCAGGTAGTAGCGTGGGGATTCGAACTCGCGTCGTCCATCACGTGGTGAATGTGGGCCCAGCACGCTACCACTCAGCCACCGCCTACCCAGCGTCGTCTGTAGTGGCATCGTCAACGTTACCAGATTGTCGTACTTGGCGTATTGTTTTTGCCGATTTCTGACCAAAAACTATCGTACCCACAAAGATAACGATATGCATTTATAATTATCGTTAAAAGCGGTAATTATTGTTGCTCTTTTTTTTTTGCAATATTTATGGGGGTGGGTTTCATTAAAGTTCCCAAGTCCTTTGAAGTGTGCTCAAGGAGTCCCAGGTGTGCGAGAAACATTGGACATGTATCACGAAAGCTACCAAGCCAGGCAACAGGACTGAGAGGAGCCGTGCGGTCACAGCGGAGCTGAAAGTGGCGTTGACTCTGCGATACCTCGCCACCGGGAAAATGCAGCAGTGCAGCGCAGATGACTTTGGAGTTTCCCGGGCCACAGTCAGCAGAATCATCACCCAGACCGTGGATGTTCTCGTGACACAAGAGAATATGAGGTTCAACGGCTTCTCTTTAAACCGGGGGGCGCAGCAGAGAATGAAGGCGGAGTTTGCCGAAATTGCTGGTTTTCTCGGTGTGGTGGGTGCTGTTGATGGCACCCACGTAAGAATAGTGGCCCCACATGACCACGAAGAAGTGTACGTCAACCGCAAGAACTACCACAGCATCAATGTGCAAGTGTTATTTGATGCACAGTACAAGCTGCGGGACATGGCGGCGAGGTGGTCTACTCACGACTCACTAAATGTTTGTTTACACCGTGGTGCCGTTGAAGATGCAGACGGAACAAAAATACGTGCACATATTCTTTACAATGAAGATACTATCGCTGTATTTCAACTAAATATCAATTTTTTATATTTATAATTCCATAATTATACATAAGAAGTGTAATTTAGGTTAATTGAAGACATATTAGACGTCAAAGCGACGCGGAAGATTGGCAACGATGGTTTCTCCCAAGACCGCCCCCAATCCAACTTGGAAGTGCTTGTGGCGCGGTGATGAAACACGCCCAAGAAATTCTCCCAACTGCGCGTGGCGTCACCACGTCTGGGAGACCACTATGATGAAACCCACCCCAGAAACAGGAAAATACAATGTTATACGTACGGTAATCTGGTAACGTTGGGCATCGTTCCCATCTCTCGTTGTCAACCAAACATGTGAATTAAGTTTAGAAACCCACTCCGCTCTTCCTCCTTAATATAAGAACATAAGAACGTAGGAGTCTGCAAGAGCCGGTAGGCCTGTACGAGGCAGCTCCTTTGACCCTAAGCTCCCGTGTATCTAACCCCACCTAATATCGCTGTCCATGAAGTTATCTAATCTATTTTTGAATGTGACAATTGTATTGGCACTCACCACATGAGTGCTAGGCCTATTCCACTCATACACCACCCTGTTAGTAAACCAATTTTTGCCTATGTCCCTGTTGAATCTGAATTTATCCAGTTTAAACCCATTACTTCGTGTCCTACCCGGTTCTCTTACCAACAAAACCTTATGAATATCCCCCTTATTAAAGCCCTTCATCCATTTATAAACCTCGCCATAACACCATAACTCTCCGTGACGAGGGACAAAACGCCCAACCATTTCACCCACCCCAGTCATTAACACTAATACAACAACTACCCATTAAACAAGCGGACCATCCCTTGACACCTACCCTTACCTGCCGCTGTATAAAGGGGGAGCTTCGTGGTGCAGTGGTTAGCACGCTCGGCTCACAATCAAGAGAGCCCGGGTTCGATTCCCGGGCGGAGTGGAAAAATTGGGGCGGTTTTTCCGATATCCTACACTCCTGTCCACCCAGCAGTGAATGGATACCAGGTATTAATCGGGGGTTGTGTCCCGTCTCCTGGGGTCTGTTCCCTTCTCCTATAATCCTTCCCCCTCCTGTCTCTCTCCGGCATATGACCACAGATGTTGCCTTCTCCTATAATTCCTTCCCCCTCCTGTCCCTCTCCGGCATATGACCATAGATGTTGCCTTCTCCTATAATTCCTTCCCCCTCCTGTCTCTCTCCGGCAGATGACCACAGATGTTACCTTCTCCTATAATACCTTCCCCCTCCTGTTTCTCTCCGGCATATGACCACAGATGTTGCCTTCTCCTATAATTCCTTCCCCCTCCTGTCTCTCTTCGGCATATGACCACAGATGTTGCCTTCTCCTATAATTCCTCCCCTCTCTCTCTCTCTCTCACCGGCATATGACCACAGATGTTGCCTTCTATAATTCCTTCCCCCTCCTGTCCCTCTCCGGCATATGACCACAGATGTTGCGCCGACTAAACGAAACTTTCTAACTTTTCCGCTGTATAAGGCATCACCTGTTACTCTATGTCTTAAGCATGCACACTCACACCTTTAGTCACCCAAGCAACAAACCACACACGCTACTCACGTTGTCGTTCGATTGTACAAGAATGTTAACTCGACGCCATCCACACATCTTCTCAGCGCTCCCTGCAGCGTGAACCTCTCCAGTTTCAGCGTCAACATGGATGTCGTCTGAACAAGCAAAGGAACACTTCTATAAGCCCTGACCTGTTTGCCTGTATGCGGGTTTGCTACAAAAATAACGGAGCAGTTTATTCATTTCATAAACCCTGAACTCTTGGGCGCACCTTTTATCACTCCACTACTACGTCGAGTGGAATTATTATCGTGGACACTGTGATACTGCCTGAGTCAGATTGTTAGTGGCGTGTTTCGAGGATATATAACTATAGCTGTGTGTGTGTGTGTGTGTGTGTGTGTGTGTGTGTGTGTGTGTGTGTGTGTGTGTGTGTGTGTGTGTGTGTGTGTGTGTGTGTTTGTTTACAGCAAAGGAGACAGCACAAGGGCACACAAGAAAGGGAACAATAAAAAGAAATATAGCCCGCTACTCGCTGCTCCTGTAAAGAGTCCGAAGAGGTGGCCGAAAGAGCAGTCAATTACATGAGAAGAGGTGTCCTGATACCTTCCTCTTGTGTGTGTGTGTGTGTGTGTGTGTGTGTGTGTGTGTGTGTGTGTGTGTGTGTGTGTGTGTGTGTGTGCGTAAAATGCACTTTCTTACTTGAAAGTCTTTTTTTTATATTTTTTTTACGTGTACACCTATAGCGCCGGTAGGCTCTCTTGAAGGGCCTGGATTGTAGTCGACCCCAGCCCGTCATGGCGCAGGCAAGTGTTTATAGTGGCGCCATCTTCTCAGCTTCCAGGAAATGCGAGAGATATATAGTGTATGCCCTGACTACTTAGATATACTCAGCGTCAAGGCGTTTTATAACAGTAATTCTTGATTTGAGCAATAAAATGGAAACGCAAGCGAATAGGAATGGCAGACAGAACAATGACCTTAGGCAGTGCACTAACTCGGCATTCTTCTCCTCTGGAATAGAATATCATGTCTCGTAATATCATGGACGCTTTGTGACGCTGGAATGAGCTATTACTTGCCTCACCCACCACGGCCAAAAAAGTAAGGCACATACCGAAACTCCTCGCAGTGCGCAGTTAAAGTTATTCGGGTAGTTGGTAATCCCGAAGCCTGGGGAGGACCAGTAGAACACTCCGTTGAATGCCTGAGTTAAACATCTTGGTGGTGGTGGGCTGGTGGTGGTGGTGGTCGGTTTAGTAGTGGTGGTTGTTGCTCTCGGGGTGGTGGTGGTGGTTTTTTTAGTGGTGGTTCTGGTGGTGGGTTTTGTAGTGGTGGTTCTGGTGGTGGGTTTTGTAGTGGTGGTTCTGGTGGTGGGTTTTGTAGTGGTGGTTCTGGTGGTGGGTTTTGTAGTGGTGGTTCTGGTGGTGGGTTTTGTAGTGGTGGTTCTGGTGGTGGGTTTTGTAGTGGTGGTTCTGGTGGTGGGTTTTGTAGTGGTGGTTCTGGTGGTGGGTTTTGTAGTGGTGGTTCTGGTGGTGGGTTTTGTAGTGGTGGTTCTGGTGGTGGGTTTTGTAGTGGTGGTGCTGGTGGTGGGTTTTGTAGTGGGAGTGGTGGGTTCTGTAGTGGTGGTGGTGGTGGTGGTGGGTTTTGTAGTGGTGGTGGTGGGTTCTGTAGTGGTGGTTGTTGTTGCTGTGGTGGTGGTGGTGGTGGTGGGTTCTGTAGTGGTGGTGGTGGGTTCTGTAATGGTGGTGGTGGTGGGTTCTGTAGTGGTGGTGGTGGGTTCTGTAGTGGTGGTGGTGGGTTCTGTAGTGGTGGTGGTGGGTTCTGTAGTGGTGGTGGTGGGTTCTGTAGTGGTGGTGGTGGGTTCTGTAGTGGTGGTGGTGGGTTCTGTAGTGGTGGTGGTGGGTTCTGTAGTGGTGGTGGTGGGTTCTGTAATGGTGGTAGTGGGTTCTGTAGTGGTGGTGGTGGGTTCTGTAGTGGTGGTGGTGGGTTCTGTAATGGTGGTGGTGGGTTCTGTAGTGGTGGTGGTGGGTTCTGTAGTGGTGGTGGTGGGTTCTGTAGTGGTGGTGGTGGGTTCTGTAGTGGTGGTGGTGGGTTCTGTAGTGGTGGTTGTGGGTTCTGTAGTGGTGGTGGTGGGTTCTGTAGTGGTGGTGGTGGGTTCTGTAATGGTGGTGGTGGGTTCTGTAGTGGTGGTGGTGGGTTCTGTAATGGTGGTAGTGGGTTCTGTAGTGGTGGTGGTGGGTTCTGTAGTGGTGGTGGTGGGTTCTGTAGTGGTGGTGGTGGGTTCTGTAGTGGTGGTGGTGGGTTCTGTAGTGGTGGTTGTTGCTGTGGTGGTGGTGGGTTCTGTAGTGGTGGTGGTGGGTTCTGTAGTGGTGGTGGTGGGTTCTGTAATGGTGGTAGTGGGTTCTGTAGTGGTGGTGGTGGGTTCTGTAGTGGTGGTGGTGGGTTCTGTAGTGGTGGTTGTTGCTGTGGTGGTGGTGGTGGTGGTGGGTTCTGTAGTGGTGGTTGTTGTTGCTGTGGTGGTGGTGGAGGTTTCTGTAGTGGTGGTTCTGAAGAAAAAAATAAAGGAATCATTAGGATAGAAAATATTTGCGATCTACGAATAAATTGGGAGCAGCGAGTAACGGGCTTTTTTTTATTATTGTTTCCTTATTTTGTGCCCTTGAGCTGTCTCCTTTGTTGTAAAAAAAAAACACCGGCTGATGAAGGTACAATGCAAAAATATGGTTCTACTCTTCACTGGTCCTGAGACTCTCCCATCACTCTTTTTTGTCACTTACGTGCATCCCGGTTGCGGCACAAAGGTGAGTTGGGCAGACCATCCCCTGCGAAGATTATTACTTATCGCCCTGAAGTATAAAATCATCTCTTGACCGGTTCCGGTGAAGGTCTGGCCTGCAGTGATGTCCGTGCCACAATACCTGCCGAGGATTGGAAGAACTTGAGTGGTCACGGTCACCATCGTGCAAGTTTAGTGGCACAAAGGAATATCACAAACTAAACTTGTTACGTAATAATTAGAAGTGAATACGCCTTGTAAGAGTAATAGTGGCAGCCTTGCTTGCCGTCACGGGGCAGGTAAGCGGTGGCTGACTGGTAGCGTGCTGGGCCCACATTCACCGCGTGAAGGACGACGCGGGTTCGAATCCCCACGCTACCACCTGGGATTTTTCAGTCACCGCCGAGTGGCTTAAAACTACCCACAAGCTGTCCTGAAGACCACCCATCAACCCGGACTCTAGAGGAAACCGTCCAAGTGAATCAAGAACGAGTTCCGGGGGGCAGCATGAGCCAAGAGAAGATGGCGCCACTATAAAAACTTGCCCTGCGCCATGACGAGCTGGGGCCGACTTCCATCCAGGCCCCTCAAGAGAGCCTACCGGCGCTACAGGCGTACACGTAAAAAAAAAAAAAAAAAGCCAGAGCGAGCAGGGTCTTTGTATACTCACACTGCACCGTTGTACAAGTTGTCGGTTCTGATCTCCAGACCATCAAAGTAGCAGCACGTCGCTGTAGTCGAGCCGCAGTAGGGATCCTTTCCGTACAGGTAAAAGTCTGAGAAGGTCACTCGGGGCACGTGGCATGCGGGAGCTACAATCCACTTGACGCACTGGACTGCCGGGGCAGGGAGAACGGAACAGAGGGTGAACAGACAACACCACACAAAGGGAGCCCGCCCACCCACACTGTGTCTGGCTTCTGTACAAGACACACACACACAAAAATCTCTCTCTCTCTCTCTCTCTCTCTCTCTCTCTCTCTCTCTCTCTCTCTCTCTCTCTCTCTCTCTCTCTCTCTCTCTCTCTCTCTCTCTCTCTCTCTCTCTCTCTCCCTTTTCTTCACCAACGTTGTAGTGCGAGAATGGAATAAGCTCCCACCTTCAGTGGTTCAGTGTAACACGATTGACTCCTTTAAAAACAAGCTCGACCGTCACTTCCTTCAACTTAATATCAACTAGAAATGAAATGCAACGTTTAGGAGCCATCTGACTAATGTAGAAGCACTTAGGTTTAGGGACAGGCCACCTAGTCTGGACCATGGGGTCTGTGTGGTCTGATTTTCTATGTAAATCTTTCACTCACTGTTTGGGTAGTTGCTTGGATAGCCCGGCGAGGTGAGGAGGCCTTCCTGAGTTACTTTCTCAGTGCAGGGATTCGTCAACTCGTCTGTGGAAGACGAGGTTTGGTGTCATCAGTTATGCCGAAACAGCCGGATTTTGCATAATCCACTAGAAAAAGAACGATTATATACATGTAGTCACTGGATCATTCCAAGTTTTCAAAAAGGTTCGCTGAGCTATAGATATGATTTAATGAGGAATTCTTGGACTACACTGTAGTTGAAGGTTGAACTGTTATCCTCTTTTATCCCAAGAGCCAAGCTATCGTAAGGTGCTTCCTCACTACAGAGGAACAAAGAGAACAAGTATTCTGAGAGCTCCAGAGACAAGGTGTGCAAAGGGGCGGCCAATCACCGTAGTAGTTTCCTGTCACTGTCTGACAGTTGGCCCCTGAGGTGCCCGAGGGACACACACAAGCGCAGCCATTTCCATAAAACCCGCCGTTCTGGCAGGGGTCGGCGTTCACTCCGCAAGCAGCAAGCCACTTATCTATAAAAAATGAAAATTGTTGATCATTTTAGTTGGTGTCGACGGTCAAATTATTTAATACTAGTACCTTACCATATGCATTCATGTTTGTTTCCTATCGCGATGGGATTTTTTCATCATCCAATTCAAAGTGCATGGTAAGTGCATGGATACTTCGCCGATGGAAACGGTTCGAAAAAGTAATGGTGGTTGAAGCCTGGCGAGTGTTAAAATAGGAGCGATATAAACATTATTTGTAAAAAAGATCAATTCCTACAATAAGTCCGAGTAAGCAAACGTGCTCATTTTTCAGTATAGGAAGGAGTTCAAGTCACAGACAGGAGGAAACACAGACCAAGGAAGGCTGTTCCAGACATTATGAAAGAGAGGGACGAAGGAATGAAAATGCTGGTTAACACTTGCATAAGGGATTTGGCTCGGATAGGAGTGAGCAAGAGTTCAAAGTCGTGTGAGGCCGCGGAGGGGAGGAGGCATGCAGTTATAGTCTGTTCAGAGCATGAAGTCGGTTCAGGGTGGAGCTGGTATCGTCGTTTACCTCTAGCCATCCTGCCAAATCAACCTTCGTACATGCGTCTTTCTCTTATTTCCCATCCCTGTGCTATTTGTGATATCTTATATATTCTGTATATAGTAAAAGAAGCTACATAGTACAATGAGTGTCGATGTTTAGGATTATAACAACGATTTGTATAAATTCTATGACATGTGGCAACGATTTTTTCCCATGTTGCCACGTTTTGGTGGTGGTGGTGGTGGTAGTGGTGGTGGTGGTGGTGGTCGGCGTGTCCCCTTAAGTCCCTCCCCCGGGTCGAGAGGGAGAGAGAGAGATAAACAGGTGGTTTGTGGGTGGGTAAGTAGGGAGACGGTGCTAATCGGATAATTGGCGGTCGAACTGGCAGAGCCGCACTCATGGGAATTCAGGAATCTGCCGCACCTTGGACCGACTTCATGCTCTGAACAGACTTTTTGTATAGCATGCCTCCTCCCCTCGCAGTCAGGATGAAAATATCGGTAGGAAACAGAGAGGCAACACTTCTGCGGAATGTAAATGATTGGAGACCAGGGGCGTATTTAGGACCTTGAAACATTGGGGCTATTGGGCGTATTTTAAAACATTTCGTCGCCCAAGTTCACATATTTGACATGGCTTTCGTAGGAGCTGTAGGCCTTTCCAGGGGTAGTTTTATGACCCTGGTGGTAGTTTGACCCTTCTGTGCTATGAACCTTAAAAAAACACTTATGAAAACCAGATTGATCCCCTCTTTGACCTTTAGAAATAGTTGATGTGAGAAGCGATGGTGTCTTAGCCCAGCTCAAAATGCTGTGTGGTTGGAGCGCGAGAAGCGCGGAGATTTTAGGGTAATTCTGAGGCCTCTCTGACAAACATTAGGGACAATTTGTGTTATTGTATTTAGCAGTAACACAGAAAATATGGCAAGTGTGTCATAACAAGACTTTCAAGGCAATGATCAAATTATGATAAAGCATAACCACATTTAAGTGGTTAAGACTGATGTATCATAGATATAAACCTCAAATTAAAATTTATTCTTTCAGATACGTTTACTGCAGAGAACAGGGCACTAAAAACTGATGAAAAGCAATTGGCCGTGTTTACAATATACCACAGAAAAATAACGAACAATAAATGAGCATCAAGTATTTAGTAATCAGAAACTACCATTTTTCACAAATTCATATAGTATTTTATTAAATTTATTCTGTTACCAAGGAGATTGAAAACTACAACTCAGCACTCTTACACTTAACTTTCTTGTTTCTTTGCCTAAAAAAAAAAATAAAATTATACGTGGAAATTAGAACTCCAATACGTTCAATATAACACCCCTTTTTTTTTATCAATAGGAAGATTAAGCAATTCATTTTGTAAATTATAGTAATATTAATGGCAGCCACAACTTAAGGGAAGAACAGTGACCGTATACCACAGCATAGCTAGATCTGGGTAAGGGAAACTGGATAAAAAAATACTGTGCATGTGCCGTGACTTACTTACATTAGAGTTTCATTGTTTGTCCCTTCCACTGACACGCCTTTCTTTAAACCCGGTAGCAGCGACAGGCCAAATTTGTGGCTCTACCGTGTACCAGCGACGGGCCACATTTTTGCCATGATATAAACCCCCAAAAATAGATGATGCATAAACAAATGCATTGATATATATTATGAAATGGTTTGCGTGAGTGTTGATTTTTTCTCATTTTTCTCGCTTAGATGGAAGGGCCTTTAGGAAACATGATCCCCGCAGCTACCGAGTTAAGGGGCTATTACACTGGGCAAATTTTCCGTGGATCTTCAGTCAAACCACGATTTCCGCTGGCGTGGTTCTCATATTTCCGTGGTTTTCTGACGTGTCCACGATCTTCCAAAGCTACGGTAGATTTCACCGAAGGACGACGGTATTACTCACCATCATCATCAGCAGCAATAACAAGAAACAAATGAGAACCACACCAGCGGAAATCGTGGTTTGACTCAAGATCTACGGAAAATATTCACCATAATTACTCATATATCATACTCACTGATGCAGCCGTACATGGTGTTGGCCAATAGTTTGTCCCTGTGAGAGAGTCCCGTGCGCTGGCCGATGAGCTCCTGCGCCAAGGGATATAGGGTGGCGATGGTCGTCTTGCCGTTGTTGGTGAACCCCTGAAAAATGTGTCAAAGGGAGACTGCTGCGGGGAGTTAAGGGCCAGTTCGACAGTCCAACACTCTGAGCCGATTTCACAGTCCAACACAGTGTCTTCGTAACAGCCCGAACCAAACTATAGAATCCCATACAATCCAAAATGGTGAGGTCTTCGATGCCACACCAAATACACAAGACTTTTCCTGTATAGTTTCATAAAATTTGTGAACTTAAATATAAACACCAGACACTATACAAGGAAATTTCGAAGGCTCTGGTATTGGTTTGGGAGCTTACGAACCCATCATGGGGAACTGTGAAACTGGCCCTCTGTCATTGTAAGCGCCCAAACCAAACCATATCCACTACAATGATCCGCTATTTCTACTCATTACATGATATACTAATAAAGAGATTTCCTGTGTAGTTTCCTAAAATTCCCTCCACCTTTTTATATCAACAAGAGCTACAAGGAATTTTCGTCGTATTTTGTGTTTGGTTGGGGAAAAGGAAAGTTTGGTTTAGTCGGCGCAACATCTGTGGTCATATGCCGGATAGAGACAGAAGGGGAAGGAATTATAGAAGGGAACAGACCCCAAGAGACGGGACACAACCCCGATTAATACCTGGTACCCATTCACTGCTAGGTGGACAGGGGCGTAGGGTATCAGAAAAGCCGCCCAAATTTTTCCACTCCGCCCGGGAATCGAACCCGGGCTCTCTCGATTGTGAGCCGAGTGTGCTAACCACTGCACCACGAAGCCCCCGTTTGGTAGGGGAGCTCACAAACTTGCTGTATTGGACTGTAAAACTGGCCCAAAGACGACGAGACGTTTTACAATAAGGGAACGTATAGTCATCATGATAAGAAGGAAACCATACTCATGCAAAGTCCCTCACTGTAGAACCGTAGTGCATGTCGGATGAGTAGTCGTATGGTATGCCGTAGGTGCTGACCACTGACGTGCTGTACTTATTGAAGTTGTTTTCCTTGCCAGTTTGGATGTTGCCATAATTGATGACCACATAGTCGTCACGGTCGGGGCGACTCTGCTCGTGCACGAACCCAATGGCGTGGCCGATCTCATGGGCGACAATGCCGAGCTGACCCGCGTCGAGGAGAACGATGTTATTAAGACTTTGTCAAGCCTCTGCCAACTAAATAACTACACACACACACACACACACACACACACACACACACACACACACACACACACACACATAATAACTACCATTATTTTTGTTATTGTTATTCATCATTATCTCATCTCTTATTATTACTATTTATTATTTAGTTATCAATGGTAATGTTTTTGTGGTGCTGTCATCTTCTGTGCAGACAGCTGCGACTCCTGAATTTCATTTACTTTCGTATGGTTTCTTAAAAGAGGAAGGTTTCTTGGAGAAGACTTCATGGGAAGGTTTAATGCAAGGAATCAGTAGAGGCATGGAAAGACAGTTAAACCAAGTGGCATAAGTTTTAAATGTTGAGGGAGCAGAGTATGTCATGGGAGCAGAACCAGTGTAGAGTGAGCGGTATTGGGAAGGGCAGTAGCTATAGTAACTATATAATTTATTGTGTTACGACATAATATTACCATAGTATACTTACTTCTTTGCAGCCACTTCCAATAGAAATGTCTTGTCCATTCTGGGCCAGCATGCCGACATACGACCAGCATCCAGACCCTTCAAAAAACCTGACGTGCCGTTGAGCGAGGTTGGACGTGAGCTGGAATCTGATGCAGGTGTTTTGCTCCCAGTGAGCAATCGCTGCATTTATGGCAGCCACGGTGACGGCTGAGTCCGAGGTGAAAACCGAAAACAAACATTTTTTTATGGTATGAAGAAAGAGACTGGCCGTGTTACTGAACTATCGTATACAATCGAGATTTATAATTCAGGTTCTTTTGAGTATGTTAACATATCTCGATAGTAGGCCAAATACTCTTATAAGGGTCGTATTACAAGACATTTCGCCTACCAAAAACATATATTTGACAAGGCTTTCGTAAGAGTTGTGGGCATTTCCAGGCGTAGTTTTATGACCCTGGTGGTAGTTTGACCCTTCTTCTGTATCGTGAACCTCAAGAAACACTCATTAGAACCCGACTGACCCACTCTTTGGCCTTTAGAAATAGATGATGTGAGAAGCGAAAGTGTCTTGTAATACCGACCATCCTGTACGCTCGTCTTTGTCTGCTTGTGAATGGAAACATAGTTTTTACATACAGTCGGTAGTGTCGAGGTAGTAGGGCACGGTGGGGAAGCCGCCCTGTTGAGGCCAGCGCGCTGAGAGGTCTGCAATGGCCTTCCTCTCCCTGACCGCTCGCCACTGGCTCTCCGTCAAGACCATGTCTCCTTCAAAGACTTGGTGGCCGTTAACAACACTAGGATTGGTTTCCATGAAGTCTCGTGTCTTAATGAAAAAAAACAGAGGAAAGAATAAAAGAATATTCGGAATAGCTGACAGGAAGACAAGAGTGATGAAACTATGTATTGCGGAGTGCTTACGTATTCATTGTAATTTTATTCAGACTCACCAGATCTCTCATTTCTGCTTTGTCGTCCGGTCCCTCGTGGCCTTTGTCATCACTCCCCTATAGAGAGAAAAAATATATTTACATTAGTGCAATATAAAGGTGAAGTTAAAGCTGGGTGCATCCACTATAGCTGAGCGTGGCTTCTGTGCTCAACTCCATCGCTTCCTTTGAGCCTGTGGTGGGAAGCTAAGTCTATATACACCAAGTCAAGTCATACGCAGGTTTGTGGGAGGAGACACGGCCGAGGCGTGGTTTATGCGTGACACTGCTTGGAGCCAAACTATAAGAGAATTATAGAGAATGTAGAAACAGGGATTTAGAGAAAACGAGGAAAGGCGGACTAATTTAAATCAATCACTTCAACATGCCCTCCTTCACACCCCACACCGCCGTTTGTAGGCATTGAAATTACAGTCACGCAATAGCACAATAAAAACATATTTTTTCGTCAGTGGCTTGCCTGAACGCGCTGTGAAAGAAGGCGAGAATACACATCCAGAGTGCACATACGGCCCCAACTTAGTCACCACTGAACTGGCGGGTATTTTTTTTTTGGCTCCAAGTGACGTCATCCCGCTGCTCCGCCCCAAAACCGCCTCCTGCGCGTACCGGTCGCAGTTTTGAAGCAGAGTGACTTGACTTGGTATATATAGACTTAGGTAGGAAGAACTCATTACCGGGGACACGGACCAGTATGAAGCCCGGTATTGCCACAGTTTATGTTCACCAGGTGTGCCCAGGTAATCATTTCTCGATCATCCCGAAAAGAAGGATGAACAGCTGGGTGGAGAAAGTTGGAAAGTTTCGTTTAGTCGGCGCAACATCTGTGGTCATAATGCCGGAGAGAGACAGGAGGGGGAAGGAATTATAGGAGAAGGGAATAGATCCCAGGAGACGGGACACAACCCCCAATTAATACCTGGTACCCATTCACTGCTGGGTGGACAGGGGCGTAGGGTATCGGAAAAGCCGCCCAAATTTTTCCACTCCGCCCGGGAATCGAACCCGGGCTCTCTCGGTTGTGAGCCGAGTGTGCTAACCACTGCACCACAAAGCCCCCAACAGCTGGGTGGGTTGAACGCGTTCTGTCCGGGCTGGGGTATTTACCCGGGTCCGCAGATTCATAGCTTAGCACGCTAACCACTGCACCTGTAAGTGGAGTTCAGAGGAATAAGTAGGTGAGGTTATCCAGTGCCACACAAAGGTTATATGTGCACATTAGGTTTCTCCTTTGCCTTATCTGCTGCTTAGAGTGATCCCTGGTGGATAACCCACTGCAGGGCCTGAGGCTTCTCCGCGACAGAAGGAATTTGATTTGTCTGATTATTATTATTTTTTTTTTTTATTACATCTTGGTCTATAGCGCCGGTAGGCTTTCTTGAGGGGTCTGGTGGTCGGCCCCAGCCCATGGACGCAGGCAAGTGTTCATAGTAGCGTCAACTGATCTTGGTTCATGCTGACCCCCGGAGCTCATTTTTTATTTCCCTTGAAAGTTGTAAAGTTTGGTTTAGTCGGCGCAACATCTGTTGTCATATCCCGGAGAGAGACAGAAGGGGAAGGAATTATAGGAGAAGGGAACAGATCCTAGGAGACGGGACACAACCCCCGATTAATACCTGGTACCCATTCACTGCTGGGTGGACAGGGGCATAGGGTCTCAGAAAAGCCAATTTTTTCCACTCCGCTTGGGAATTGAACAGGCTCTCTCCGTTGTGAGCTGAGTGTGCTAACCACTGCACCACAAAGCCCCTATTATTTCCCTTGAACAGTTCCTCTAGAGTCAGGGTTGATGGGTGGTCTTCAGGACAGCATGTGGGTAGTCTTAGGCCACTCGGCGGTGACTGGAAGATCCCAGGTGGTAGCGGCGGATTCGAAGCGACATCATCGAGGACGCGGCGGATTCGAAGCGACATCATCGAGGACGCGGCGAATGCGGGACCGACACTCTAACCACTCAGCCACCGCCTCCCCCCCCCCCCCCCTTTGTGCTGTTTGTGATTCGTATAGAAATGATATATAACTAAGAGTAAGCTGATAGGACGGTTATTTCTTATGTTAGATCTTTCCTTACTTTCAAAGCGCTTCGACGGTCTAGGGGTTAGCACGCTTATTTTTTTTTTCTACGTCGCGGCCTATTGCGCCGATAGGCCTCTTCCCGGTGGGCCCTGATGGTCGACCCAGCCCGTTCTGGCGCAGGCGAGTGTTTATAGTGGCGCCATCTTAAATTGGCTCATGCTGCCATCCAGGAGCTCATCTTTAATCCTAGAATCTAGAGTCCGGGTTGATAGGTGGTCTTCTGGACAGCATGTGGGTAGTTTTAAGCCACTAGGCGGCGGCTGAAAAATCCCAGCTTGGTGGCACCGAGCGGGGATTGAACTCGCGTTCTCCTGAACGCGGCGCCGTCACTCTGTCGACTCAGCCACCGCCTCCCCATGAATCCGCGTACCTGGTTTCAAATTGACTGGGCAGTCGGCGCACAACCCGCCAAGCTGTTTATTCTCCTTTTCGAGCCCAATAATTGGGTACCTGGGAAGGTAAATTGTGGTTAACCGTGTAGCAGCGACGGCCCAAATTTGTGGCTTTACCGTGTACCAGCGATGGGCCAAATTTTTGCCATAATATAAACCCCAAAAAATAGATGATGCATAAACCGATCACAAATGCGTTGATATATATTATGAAATGGTTTGCGTGAGTGATGATTTTTTCTCATTTTTCTCGTTTAGAGGGACCTTTAAGAGACGTGATCCCCGCAGCTACCACCGGGTTTACCTGGATGTCATACTGGCCCGAGGTAATGGGACCCCCCCCCAGTACTGGCACAAGGGCCAAGTTGACGGCCTCCGCAGGTAGGGCGATTTCTCCTAACGTTGCCTTTTCTGTGTATATTGGTGCCTGCATGTCCCAGTCTTATGAATTCTTTTATGATGATTTTATGAGAAAAAAAATCGATGTTTTTGTACCATTCTCCAGCTTTTATTTGCAAAAACTCGACACTCATTCCATCTTTCTCGGAAGTTTTCCACACCCGGGGTGCGACGCGCACCTCGGGTGTGCCCCAATGACTGATTGATACACAGCAAGGTCCGAGGGGGGGGGTTTCCTGAAGAAGTCATTTGTGTCCTCACATTCTGTGTCCTCTTTCTGTCTCATATATCACCAAGGAGTAGCTGAGCATACTCTTAACATCTTTTCTTTCATTTACTGTTGTCATGTCCTTTAAAAGGTTACAAGATGCATTACATTATACAAGTTCTTAACACTGCCTAGAGCTTCCGACCTTAGGCAGGGATGAGAAGTGTCTTAATTGGATCCCACTTCAGGTGACGACCAAAAGAGGTGTCTTGATGGATCCTGTCGTTATTGTATCCATTTTTTTTAACGTTCGCAGTCCACACGGATTTACATTTTGTTGAGCATAATTTATTTTGTAAACTTCATCTTCTTTTCCAAATCGAGGCATACGTTGTTAGGATACTGCCGATTATCTAAGTACCGGTACTGGCGGCACTAAGTGTACTGGTACTGAAGTGATACTCGAAACTGGCGCCACCAACAGGTACCGGTACTGGTACTGCCGGTACCTGAGTTTTCCGAACTGGTATCACCGGTATTCAAATTAACGGACTATGCGGACAATATAATTTATGTCATATAGATCTCACGGAGTAGTCGCTGGTTTGACACAGTCATTCCAGCGACACACTTATTACCAAAGACCGCCTGTTCAAGTTACTGTTCAGTGTTCATGCCTTAGAGAAAGACAGGAAGCACAAAGATCCGGATCTTAGTCCTTCTACACAGGTGTCGACAACGCCAGACACTCGCGCTGAGCGAGTCCATAACACCGTGGGCCAGGCCAAGCAGCCATAAAACTTTTTGGCGAGACTCACCGTTGTTCTGAACTACTCCACCAAGATATGTGAACTTTTCCGCGATCTCAGTGTCCTCGCCACACGCATGAACAGACTGTACTGCTTCATGTAGCAAGCCTCCAAACACCTGTACCTTGGTCTTGGCCCAGGAGACCTGAAGTCCCAAGTAATAAAAGCAGTACTTAACAAAAGTGAAAATATTGATTCTGTACTTACGTCAAGAATGATTGGAGTCGCCGCGCGCTCCTCGTCCTGTTGGAAAGAAAGAGGCAGTGTATTTCTCTCTCTCTCTCTCTCTCTCTCTCTCTCTCTCTCTCTCTCTCTCTCTCTCTCTCTCTCTCTCTCTCTCTCTCTCTCTCTCTCTCTCTCTCTAAAAAAAATAAAAAACACACACACACACACACACACACACACACACACACACACACACACACACACACACATGAGATACATACTCCATAAGAGGAAGGAATAAGTCTTAGTAAATGGACAGCATCTGGGATGGGAAAACAACTGGTGGAGACGATACAGAACGCCTAACCTCGTTGAAGTTGATTTAGTAAGAGACGAGCAATTTTCAGTTAAGACAGCGAGTTGAGGATTGACCGAAAGGGTTCAATGTAAAACAAAATGTCAGCTGAGATATATCGGATAATAGGGGATAGGTGTTTGGAACATTGTCGAATTTAGAGGTGGAGAAATTGAGTTTTCGAGACATTAAAGGACACCAAGTTATCTCTACCCTGCTCAAATATGATACCAAGGTCTCAGTTAAGCGTTCTGCAGCCTAAAGGTCGGCAATACCTGTTTAAATTGTCTTCTGTTAAAAATATTGGGTAATTGGGGTTGAGTAGTCAGGGAGGGGTGGCAGAGTGCTTAACCGTCAGCGTGAAGGCGCGGCGGCCACGAGGAAGCTGGTTCAAGTCCTGTTCGCCGCCACAGCTGCATGGGAGTTTTCAGCCATCGCCGAGTAGCCTAAGACTACCCACATGCTGTCCTGAGGACTACCTATGAACCCGGACTCTAGTTTATCTCTCTAAAGGGAGGCTCAAAGATGACCTCCGAGGGGCAGCGTGAGACAAGCAGGATGGTACCACTGTAAACACTTGATTACTCCACATCGAGCTGGGGTCGACCATCAGGCCACACCACCGGCGCCATAGGCCAAAACATATAAAAAAAGATGCAGAGAAGTCTTTGCCGGAAGGTTGAATATCGAACAATTTATTTTAAAGAGATCATTAATGAATAAATGAATAAGTGGGAGATAGAACAAAGCCCTGTGAAACAGCACTGTTGATAGGTTTAGGGGAAGAACAATGACCGTCTTAAAGGAAACTAGAGAAAAAAGTACAGAGAGACGGATAGAATCTGTAGGAGGGTAGTTTAGAAAGCAAAGATTTATGCCAGGGTCTGACAAAGGCTTTGGTAGCTCCCCTCCCCGCCACAATGTCCGACACCACAACAAGCTGCTCCCACACGTGCGCGTACTGACAGGTAGAAGAACAGTGCAATACCCACTATAGTGAAAATCCTGAACACATAGACTCTTTACTCCTAAGTTACTTTTAAGTTTGTAGTTTTAATGACCTCCATATATAATATGTATATTTTCAGCTCTCGAGCTGCTTCTCCCTAAATAAACCGTATATTATTATTATTATTATTATTATTATTATTATTATTATTATTATTATTATTATTATTATTATATCTTCTCTTACTAGATCCAGCTTCTCGACATAGATCTTTGCCCCTTACATGCTATCCATGTACAGGGGCCTTGTCACTCCCTCATATAAGTATGCATCTCCTGTGTGGGAGCTCCACTCACACAGCTCTCTTGGACAGAGTGGAGTCTCAGGCTGTTCGGCTCATCAACTCCCCATTTTTTTCCTACTGACAGTTTTCTATCTCTTAAATTCCGCCGCAGTGTTGCATCTCTTTCTGTCTTCTATCGATAAATTCATGCTGGCTGTTCTTATGAACTTGAAAACTGCATGCCTTTCCCCTCCAGCAGCCCGCTCCACTCGACTTTCTACTCAAGCTCATCCCTATACTGCCCAAATCCCTTATGCAAGAGTTAACCAGGATCTTTAGTCTTTTATCCCTTACACTGGTTAACTCTGGAATAGCCTTCCTTCTATATTTCCTCCTGCTTACGACTTGACCGCTTTTAAAAGGCGAGTATTTCGACACCTCTTCTTCCGAAATTGACCTTTCTTTGACCACTCTCCTGAACTCTTCTTGATTAGTGGAATTTTTCTCAATTATTATTTCCTTTAAGCTGTAATATGCTGTAAAATATAAAGGACTGGAGGATCCACCAAAGGGCATTTGGAGGAATGTGGTCAATCTTTCCCTTCCGGCATTCCTATATCAAGTCCAGCTCTGCAGTTCTGGTCTCTGGTCCTAAGAACCTGCAATGCTCAACATTCTAGACCTTACAAAATGCAGGAGGCGAGAACTGTTGCTGTTCCTGGCACCAGAGCGATTTGGACCAACACTTACTCCATTACAAAGCCATCCAGCTCTGCCAGGCCTCCTCGTCCACAGAGTTCCACTATGTCCAACTGCAGGTTGATCCAGGGGCCGGTTCTGCGGTCGGGCGCCGCTTCTGCGCCTACCCAGACACTCCGAAAACAAGGAGAGGAGTTAAGGGATCCTTCCTCCTTCAAGATGCAAGGGTCCTATAGGCTTTGCCCTCCACCTGCCATTGACGGCAGGCTCGCCAAATGTGCCGCACGGTCGGGCCCCAGCAATACGGGATTAGGATCGAGGCTGACGCCGTTTTTTTTAGGACCAAAGGGACATTTTAGGAGGAGGGGGTGCAGGCTCCTCCCAAATCAGGGACTGGACTGAGTGCTAGCCGTAGAGCACGGACGCTGGACCGCTGAGAGGATGTTTTACCTGGCTACCCAAAGCAAGAGACATAAACAGGAATTTGGGAAGAAAAAAAAAAGAGAGAAAAACAGCTCAGGAAGGTTGAGGATGCTGCTTTGCTCATCCAGACTCAAATACAGACCAGCCTCTACCTAAGTAGTAGTAGTAGTAGTAGTAGTAGTAGTGGTAGTAGCAGTAGTTGTAGTAATAGCAGCAGTAAAAGCAGTAGTAGTAGTAGTAGTAGTAGTAGTAGTAGTAGTAGCAGTTGCAGTAGTAGACTCGCCGAAACACTGGCGGATAAGAATCAGCAGCCAAGAAGCAGTGTGGTCGCCTGGATGAGATGCAGGCTGTCCTTCTCCCTCCTGAGGTCAGCCTTGGTCTGCCTGAGAGGAACCAGGTCACCTGCACCCAAAACCACCCGCATTGCCGACCTGGACTTTGAGGCGACGGTGGTTGATAGTCGTATCAACCACAAGCTCTGTTAGCTTAAAAGTAATATGTTTAGTAAGGTTTGTAATATTAAATAAAGATGGTTGTCGGCCACAGTCATTGGCGGGGTGGGGCCAATGAATTGCTTTGTGAAAGGATATGAGAGAATATACCGCTCACAACGCAACTCTAATAGATGTAGTAGTAGTAGTAGTAGTAGTAGTAGTAGTAGTAGTAGTAGTAGTGGTAGTAGAAGTAGTAGTAGTAGTAGCAGTAGTAGTAGTAGTAGTAGTACACACACCACCTGTCCACAGAAATGGGTAGAGAAATACACACAGCACAGGAGGCAGGCGCCTCTAACTGGCTAACGTCATTACCAATCAGAGCAAAGGGCTTCAGCCTCAACAAACAAGAATTTGTCGACGCCATTGCTCTGAGATATGGCTGGCCGATTGAGGGACTGCCTGATTTCTGTGCATGTGGATCACCAAATGATGTCACCCACACCATGACATGTAAAAAAGGAGGCTTCGTCTGTATTCGACACGATGAAGTGAGGGATCTGACAGCCAGCATGCTCGGGGAGGTATGCCAAGACGTCACTACCGAGCCGGCACTGCTTCCCCTGGACGGCGAACACCTTCGGTACAGGACAGCCAATACCTCACAGGAGGCACGGGTTGATGTAAGTGCCCGCGGATTATGGGTGCGCGGACAGCGGGCGTTCATGGACATCCGCATATTCGACCCGATGGCTGCCTGTCACCGTGAGTTGCCCCTGCAAGCCGCCCACCACAGGAACGAGCAGGAGAAGACAAGGGCATACGGTGAAAGAATCCAACATGTGGATCAAGGCAGCTTCACCCCCCTCGTCTTCACCACATCCGGCGGGATGGGTCCCAGGGCCCAATGCTTCTACGCACGCCTCGCGGAACTAATCTCAGAAAAGAAGCATCAGCCAAGGAGCCACGTTGTCGCCTGGATGAGGTGTCGCCTTTCGTTCTCCTGCTCAGGTCGGCCATCCTGTGTCTCAGGGCACCAGACAATCTGGCCGAAAAGCCACCACCATCTCAATATGGACTATGAAGCCACAGTGGTGGAAGTGACATTAGGGTGGGTCAGGAGTGACTTGAGTAGGGAAGGAAAGGGGGATCTAGACGTAATAGATGATAGGTGATTTAGTGTCAGGTGGTATTAGTGATATGGTTGGATGCCACAGTCATTAGCGAACAGAGTTGGGGCTAATGACCTCCAAGCTATGGAGCCCTCCATGATTATGTGTCGGGAAAATAAACATGGGTGGAGGTATCATTTATGTAGTAGAAAAAAAAAGTAGTAGTAGTAGTAGTAGTAGTAGCAGTAGTAGTAGTAGTAGTAGTAGTAGTAGTAGTAGTAGTAGTAGTAGTAGTAGTAGTAGCAATAGTAGTATCAGTAGTAGTACATAAGAACATAAGAACGTAGGAGTCTGTAAGAGGCCGGTAGGCCTGTACAAGGCAGCTCCATTGAACCTAAGCTCCCGTGCATGATGGCGCCACTATAAACACTCGCCTGCGCCATAATGGGCTGGAGCCGACCATCAGTTCAAACCAAGAAACAGAAGCAATAAAGAACAGAACCATAGAGAAAAAAAGGAAAAACGTTGTCGATGTAGCAGTCAAAGGAACAAGAGTTCGTAGTAGTAAAGTAGCAGAGGCAGCCCTTGCCGCAGTAACAGATCGTTCAATCAACAAATGGTGGCATACGCCTGGGGGCGCGTTCCCTACGACGCCAAGTCCCGGGGTCCCTCCGTTCAAGTCGCCTGCAGGCCGCCTTTCCATCCGAAGCACCTCCTGGAAAGATCTGTCGATTTGCTCAAGCCATGAACTCTGGACGTCCCCTTGACCTCCTCCACTCAGGGCTGTCTCTTATAAAAACAACCCGATGAGCAGGTCGATTTCTGGGCAGCGTGCCACATGCCTGTATAGCTGGAGTTGGCGTTGACGGACTATGCGGCTAATATATGTCGAATCAGTGTCACGGAGCAGTCGCCGGTTGGACACAAAGTTATTCCAGCGATTCACTTATTACTGAAGGTATCTATCCGCCTCTTCAAGTTACTGTTCAGTGTCCATGTCTCACAGCCTTAGAGAAAGACAGGAAGCACAAGGGACTGGAAGATCAGGGCTTTATCCTTCTACACAAGTATCAGCAACGCCAGACACTCCTGCTGAGCGAGTCCATAACACCGTGGGCCAGGCCGATCAGCCGCAAGACTTCCTGGCGAGACTCACCGTTGTTCTGAACTACTCTACCAAGATATGTGAGCTGGTATTACAAGACACTTTCCCTTCTCACATCAGCTATTTCTAAAGGTCAAAGGGGGATATCAATCAGGTTCTAATGAGTGTTTTTAGGCTCAGGGTACAGAAGAAGGGTCAAACTACCACCAGGGTCATAAAAGCCTTGTCAAATAGGTGTTCTTGGCGACGACCCGTGAACTTTTCCGCGATCTCAGTGTCCTCCCCACACGCATGAACAGACTGTACTGCTTCATGTAGCAAGCCTCCAAACACCTGTACCTTGGTCTTGGCCCAGGAGACCTGAAGTCCCAAGTAATAAAAGCAGTACTTAACAAAAGTGAAAATATTGATTCTGTACTTACGTCAAGAATGATTGGAGTCGCCGCGCGCTCCTCGTCCTGTTGGAAAGAAAGAGGCAGTGTATCTCTCTCTCTCTCTCTCTCTCTCTCTCTCTCTCTCTCTCTCTCTCTCTCTCTCTCTCTCTCTCTCTCTCTCTCTCTCTCTCTCTCTCTCTCTCTCTCTCTCTCTCTCTCTCTCTCTCTCTCACACACACACACACACACACACACGAATGCATGATATTTTCGAGGATAAATACCTAAGTCACATGTTTACTGAACCAACTCGACTAAATAACACATAACACCTTGTTAGAGCAACTCAAGGTAATCTAGTCAGTAAAGTCCGGGATGGCGGCGGCTGAGTGGTTAGCGTGACGGCGCCGCGTCCAGGACGACGAGGGTTCGTGCCAACGACCGGTGCCACAAGCTGGGATTTTCAGCCACCGTCGAGTGGCCTATAGGTACCCACATGCTGTCCAGAAGACCACCTATCAACACGGACTCTAGATTCTGTGTATGCAAAGGTATGTAAATAGGCAATAAAAGCAGGCAAGAGCGCATGCATGCCCCCCTTCCCCCGCACACACAAGGGAACATAACCACGGAGACACAGGTAGAACCACTTACTGAAAAGTACTGATGACACGTTCAGCGCGCTGCATGTTTTTAATGTTGCCACATATTACAGATGTAAGGACAAGATGCAATCATCATTATTATTATTATGAATATTATTAGGATTATGATTACTATTATTATTATCATTATTATTATCATGATTATTATTATTATCTTTACTATGATTATTGCTATTATTGTTATTTCTATTTTCCTTTTTATTTTCAATCATGCTACTTTGTTCATTTGTCTCATTCATTTCATTTCATCTTCCACTGATGTATATTTTCAGCTCTAGGGCTGCCGGGTACTTCATGCAATAAACCGTTTATTATTATTATTATTATTACGTCCAGGACATCTGCACCAGAACTGACAGCAGCGCCACGTCCACTATTGCATTTCCCTATTGTCAGCAGCGTTTTGTTCCCTCTAACACAATTTCATTAATAATTTCATATCGTCTATCTGTTCTATCTGTATCTCCGACGCCCTGTTCCCTCCAGGGGGTGGCCGCGGCAGAAGTGTCTCCCTGTTCTGGCACTCCCTCTCGGCACACTCCATCCTGCTACTTCCTAATCTTGCTCCAGTGCTCGCTCACCCTATTGATCCACTTCACAGGTGGTCTCTCCCTGACACCTCTTCCCTCAATCCTTCCCTCATAAACTCTCTTCACAAATTCATTCTCCTCCATGCTCATCACGTGTCCAAACCGTCTCAGCGCACCACGCTTCACCCACTCGACCACTCTACAATTCATGTCTCACAGCCTTAGGAAATGACAGGGAGCACAAAGGACTGGAAGATTGGGAGCTTTGTCCTTCTGTGTATACAGGTGTCGTCAACGCCAGACACTCGCGCTGAGCGAGTCCATAACACCGTGGGCCAGGCCAATCCGCCATAAAACTTTCTGGCGAGACTCACCGTTGTTCTGAGCTACTCTACCAAGATATGTGAGCTTTTCCGCGATCTCAGTGTCCTCGCCACACGCATGAACAGACTGTACTGCTTCATGTAGCAAGCCTCCAAACACCTGTACCTTGGTCTTGGCCCAGGAGACCTGAAGTCCCAAGTAATAAAAGCAGTACTTAACAAAAGTGAAAATATTGATTCTGTACTTACGTCAAGAATGATTGGAGTCGCCGCACGCTCCTCGTCCTGTTGGAAAGAAAGAGGCAGTGTATCTCTCTCTCTCTCTCTCTCTCTCTCTCTCTCTCTCTCTCTCTCTCTCTCTCTCTCTCTCTCTCTCTCTCTCTCTCTCTCTCTCTCTCTCTCTCTCTCTCTCTCTCTCTCTCTCTCTCTCTCACACACACACACACACACACACACACACACACTTCACTACACTTGCTACACTTCTCACTACACCCAAACACACACATACACACATACACACTCTAGACGCCTAATAAAGACCCCCTCCCCCCCTTCTCTCTCTCTCCCTCTCTCTCAGACACTTCCAAAGCACCTCTGGCTATTTACTTTCCCATATAATTCTCTCTCTCTCTCTCTCTCTCTCTCTCTCTCTCTCTCTCTCTCTCTCTCTCTCTCTCTCTCTCTCTCTCTCTCTCTCTCTCTCTCTCTCTCTCTCTCTCTCTCCTCCTCGGTCCTTGGCCCAGTGCTCTTCATTATTTACATCAACGACGTGGATGTTGGACTCAATAACCGCATTAGTAAATTTGCAGACGACACAAAGATTGGTAACTCGGTTCTCACTGACGAAGACAGGCAAAGCCTCCAAGAGGATTTGCACAAAATTTCAGCTTGGTCGGATAGATGGGAGATGCCCTTTAACGTAGACAAGTGCCAGGTCCTTCAAGTTGGAACGAGGAATAAGAAGTTCGAATACGAAATGCGCGGCGTTAAACTCAAAAGCGTTCAATGCGTCAAAGACTTGGGGGTCAAAATCGCGTCAAACCTCAAATTCTCACAGCAATGCATCGATGCAGCAAATAAAGCGAACAGAATGTTGGGCTTCATTAAAAGAAACTTTGTATTCAAGAATAAAGATGTAATACTCCCGCTCTACAACAGTTTAGTCAGACCCACTTGGAATATGCGGTACAGTTTGGTCTCCCCACCATGCAAGGATATTGCTAAATTAGAAGGTGTTCAGCGTCGGGCAACGAAATGATCCCTTCCTTGCGCAACAAATCCTACGAAGAAAGGCTTTCTACCCTAACATGTTCTCTCTTGAAACGTCGCCTCCGAGGAAAACTGATCGAATGTTTTAAAATACTTAATGGTTTCACGAATGTAGACAGATCAACATTGTTTATGATCGATGACACTTTGCGCACGAGGAACAATGGCGTAAAACTCAGATGTAGACAAGTAAATTCAGACTGCACCAAATTTTTCTTCACCAACGTTGTAGTGCGAGAATGGAATAAGCTTCCACCGTCAGTGGTCCAGTGTAACACGATTGACTCCTTCAAAAATAAGCTCGACCGTCACTTCCTTCAACTTAATATCAACTAGAGTAGAAATGCAACGTTTTGGAGTCTTCTGATTAATGTAAAATCACTTAGGTTTAAGGACAGACCACCAAGTCTGGACCATGGGGTCTGTGTGGTCTGATTTTCTATGTAAATCTATGTAAATCTCTATCTCTCTCACACACACACACACACACACACACACACACACACACACACACACACACACACACACACACACACACACACAGAATGCTTGATTTTTTTTAGGATAAATACCTATATTATAAGTCACATGGTTACTGAACCAACTCGACTAAATAACACATAATACCTTGTTAGAGCAACTCAAGGTAATCTAGTCAGTAATGTTCGGGAAGGCGACGGCTGAGTGGTTAGCGTGATGGCACCGCGTCCAGGACGACGAGGGTTCGTGCCTCGTCCGGTGCCACAAGCTGGGATTTTTCAGCCACCGTCGAGTGGCCTAAAGGTACCCACATGCTGTCCAGAAGACCACCTATCAACACGGACTCTAGATTCTCTCTCTAAAGGTTAGGGTCATTGATGAGCTCCGGGGGGCAGCATGAGCCAAGCAAGATGGCGCCACATAAACACTTGCCTGCGCCACAACGGGCTGGGGCCGAATACCATCCAGGCCCCTCAAACAAGCCTACCGGCGCTATAGGCGGAGACGTAAAAAAAAAACAAAAAAAAAACGCAAGATGTCCAGGACATCTGCACCAGAACTGACAGCAGCGCCACGTCCACTACTGCATTTCCCTATTGTCAGCAGCGTTTTGTTCCCTCTAACACAATTTCATTAATAATTTCATATCGTCTATCTGTTCTATCTGTATCTCCGACGCCCTGTTCCCTCCAGGGGGTGGCCGCGGCAGAAGTGTCTCCCTGTTCTGGCACTCCCTCTCGGCACACTCCATCCTGCTACTTCCTAATCTTGCTCCAGTGCTCGCTCACCCTATTGATCCACTTCACAGGTGGTCTCTCCCTGACACCTCTTCCCTCAATCCTTCCCTCATAAACTCTCTTCACAAATTCATTCTCCTCCATGCTCATCACGTGTCCAAACCGTCTCAGCGCACCACGCTTCACCCACTCGACCACTCTACAATTCATGTCTCACAGCCTTAGGAAATGACAGGGAGCACAACGGACTGGAAGATTGGGAGCTTTGTCCTTCTATGTATACAGGTGTCGTCAACGCCATACACTCCTGCTGAGCGAGTCCATAACACCGTGGGCCAGGCCGATCAGCCGCAAGACTTCCTGGCGAGACTCACCGTTGTTCTGAACTACTCCACCAAGATATGTGAGCTTTTCCGCGATCTCAGTGTCCTCGCCACACGCATGAACAAAGTGTACTGCTTCATGTAGCAAGCCTCCAAACACCTGTACCTTGGTCTTGGCCCAGGAGACCTGAAGTCCCAAGTAATAAAAGCAGTACTTAACAAAAGTAAAAATATTGATTCTGTACTTACGTCAAGAATGATTGGAGTCGCCGCACGCTCCTCGTCCTGTTGGAAAGAAAGAGGCAGTGAATCTCTCTCTCTCTCTCTCTCTCTCTCTCTCTCTCTCTCTCTCTCTCTCTCTCTCTCTCTCTCTCTCTCTCTCTCTCTCTCTCTCTCTCTCTCTCTCTCTCTCTCTCTCTCTCTCTCTCTCTCTCTCTCTCTCTCTCACCCAAACTTTTTCGCCTATTGTACCCTTTAATACCTCTCCTGCTGTTACGCACCCCCATGGCTGATTAAATTAAATTATATTATATTATATTTATATTTATTATATATTATATTTACATACACGTACATTACGCGTCTTTCCTAGGTACCCGTCCCTCCCTCTCTCTTTTCCTTCATACACTTTCATTACTTTCTCCATCCCATCCTGACCCACTACATGCACCTCTTGTATAACTCATGTCCACTGCACGTATTCTTGATTGTTGTGCTGCATTCCATGTCTCTGATCCATATGACAGAGTTGGCAGGATAATACTGTTACCTATTCACTTTTGTACCCTCATGCTCATACTGTTTCCTCTCATAACTCTCCCCAACACACTACTACCTATCTGCCCTTCCCTGCTCTTTCCCTCACCTCACCTTCCATACCTACATGCGTATATAAAAATGTCCTTAAATATTTAAACTCAAGACTCTTTTCCCCCCAGCCTTATCCTACACTTATTTGTTTGTTTGTTTGTTTGTTTTATACATCGAAGGACACGGCTCAAGGGCAACAAAAAGAGTACAAAAAAAAAGCCCGCTACTCGCCGCTCCCACAAATTATAAAAGTAAAGAGTAGCCAAAAGAGAGATCAATTTCGGGTGGAGAGGTGTCTTGATACACTCTTCTTAAAAAGGTCAGTTCATAGGCAGGAGGATATACAGACAAAGGAAGGACGGATATTTCAACGAAGGGAGACAGAGTAAAATGTGTTCCACTTTAGAGTTCAAGTGGTCAAAGAATTTCACATATTTGATACAGTTAATTTTTTTTTTTTTTTACAGCTAAGGAGACAGCTCAAGGGCGCAAAAAAAAAAAAAAAAATAGGCCAGCTACTCACTGCTCCCGAACAGAGGTTAAAGGTGTCCAAATCAGAGGTTAATTTCGGGAGGAGAGGTGTCCTGATACCCTCCTCTTGAAAGAGTTCAAGTCGTAGGCAGGAGGAAATACAGATGAAGGAAGATTGTTCCAGAGTTTACCAGCGTGAGGGATGAAAGAGTGAAGATGCTGGTTAACTCTTGCATAAGGGGTTTGGACAGTATAGGGATGAGCATGAGTAGAAAGTCGAGTGCAGCGGGGCCGCGGGAGGGGGGAAGGCATGCAGTTAGCAAGTTCAGAAGAGCAGTCAGCGTGGAAATATTGATAGAAGATAGAAAGAGAGGCAACATTGCGGCGGAATTTAAGAGGTAGAAGACTATCAGTATGAGGACGAGAGCTGATGAGACAAGAGCCTTTGCCTCCACTCTGTCCAGAAGAGCTGTGTGGTGGAGCCCCCACACATGAGATGCATACTCCATACGAGGGCGGACAAGGCCCTGGATATGGACAGCAACTGTGCGGGGGAGAATAACTGGCGGAGACGGTACAGAACGCCCAGCCTCGAGGAAGCTGATTTAGTAAGAGATGAGATATGAAGTTTCCAGTTGAGATTTTGAGTTAAGGATAGACCGAGGATGTTTAGTGTTGAGGAGGGTGATAGCTGGGTGTTGTCAAAGAATAGGGGATAGTTGTTTGGAAGATTGTGTCGAGTGGATAGGTGGAGAAACTGTGTTTTGAGGCGTTGAAGGACACCAGGTTCCTCTTGCCCCAATCGGAAATAATAGTAAGGTCTGAGGCTAAGCGTTCTGCGGCCTCCCGCCTTGAGTCTGGAAGTTCCGGCAGGGTGGGTCTTCTATTAAAGAAGTTGAATAATGCAGAGTGGAATCATCGGCGTAGGAATGGATAGGACAGTTCGTTTTGGAAAGAAGATCATCAATGAACAACAGAAAAAGAGTGGGAGATAGGACAGAACCCTGTGGGACACCACTGTTAATAGATTTAGGGGAAGAACAGTGACCGTCTACCACGGCAGAAATAGAACAGTCAGAAGTGAAACTGGAGATAAAGGTACAGAGAAGGATAGAAACCGTAGGAGGGTAGTTTAGAAAGCAAAGATTTGTGCCAGACCCTATCAAAAGCTTTTGATATGTCCAGCGCAATAGCAACAGTTTCACCGAAACGGCTAAGAGAGGATGACCAAGAGTCAGTTAAGAAGGCTAGGAGATCACCAGTAGAACGCCCCTTGCGGAACCCATACTGGCGATCAGAGAGAAGGTCAGAAGTGGAAAGGTGCTTTTAAATCTTCCGGTTGAGGATTGATTCAAAAGCTTTAGATGAACAAGAAGGTAAAGCAATAGGACGGTAGTTTGAGGGATTGGATCTGTCACCCTTCTTAGGTACAGGCTGTATGAATGCATACTTACAGAAATAATGAAATGGAGATGTTGACATGCAGAGTCGAAAGAGTTTGAACAGTCGTGGTGAAAGCACGGAGTAACAGTTTTTAAGGACAATAGGAGTCACTCAATCATGTCCATAAGCCTTCTGAGTATTGAGGCCAGATAGGGCATAGAAAACGTCATTTTGAAGAATCTTTATAACAGGCATAAAGGAGTCAGAGGGGATGAGTAGGAGGAATATGCCCAGAATCGTCCAGAGTGGAGTTTTAGAAAAGTTTGAGAGAAGAGTTCAGCCTTAGAGATAGATGAGACGGCAGTGTTGCCGTCAGGACTGAGAGTGGAGGAAAGATGAAGAAGTGAAGTTGGAGGAGATGTTTTGGCTAGATGCCAGAAGTCACAGGAAGAGTTAGAAAGCAAGGTTTTGACATTTTCTATTAATGAAAGAATTTTTGGTTAGTCGGAGAATAGATTTGGCACGATTTCGGGCAGAAATGTAAAGTTCATAATTAGCATTAGTTTGAAGGCTCTGGTACCTTTTGTGAGCTACCTCTCTATCATTGAGAAATAAACCGCACAAATTTATTTAGTAATAGTGACAATGAAGTCTTAGCCAGGGCCTAGATTCACTAAGGCTTAGTGCGTAGTTTTGGGCCCTAAGTGCGTAGTTTTGAAAACATTGCGATACACAAAGCTCGCGCTGTAATAACTACCAACTAATCGATGACGTCACGGGTTAGCGCGCGGATTCACAATCCCTTACCGCGCTCTGTGTGACGCTAAATAACTGCTGCCTCGGGGGTGTAGTAAACGATAACAGTATCATTATATTTATGTATAAATGCTTATAAATCGCGTTTTTCACCTTGAAATATAACTTTGCGAGTAGAGGAAGCCCATTTCTTTATAAAATGATGAGATATACACACTTTGAGAGGTACATCATAAGTGTGGGCGGTATGGCAACACCCGGCCGGGGGATTGCCAGACCTCCCTCCTCCTTCATCTTCCTACCTCCTCATCCATTCGATCATCCATCCATCTCTACATTTGTCCCTCCGTGGGACCATGGACCTTTGTCGGGTGACAGCCCATGAGTTGGGCTGCAGATATGGCAAGACAGTCTTAACTTTTCCTCGTTCCTTCCTTCCGTCATTGTCTGCCTCGGTATATATATGTGCTACATTATTTTTAATTTGCTCTCTTCCTGCCTCAATCTCCTCCTTATCTTTTTTTTCTTCCCCTTAAGCATGTTCTTAGATAACAAGACATCGAACAGCAGAGTTACCTTGACGTAAATGTGCAGCAAACAACGAAATAATAGTTCCTAGATTATGATTTAGTACAGTTTGCCTTAAAAGAAAGAAAATGGGAAAAGAGAACGGGTTCTTTTGAACCAGCAGCTGGAGGGCCTCCTACGATTGGCTGACGGTTTTGTGAACATGCTTGTGATTCGCTGCAAGGCCAATGACGTCATCAACCAATCAGCGGCCTCGCTGACAGCGCGCCTCTAACTACCATCTAAAGTTTGCTTTGTGAATCTGACGCTAACGTCGGGCGCTAAATCAATAGTGCGTAGTTATGTTAGTTCGTAGTTAGTGGGTATGTTTGTGAATTCCCGCCCAGATGATGGAAAATTATGAAGTCTAGGTCATCACGAGAGCATGTGATGTCGTTGCGTACGTAGACACAACATCCAGTCTCGGATTGAAATTTGGGATAGAGATAGTATTAACAGAGTAGAGATTACTGTCAGTAGCCGCCGAGACCTGTGTTTCGGTGAGGAAGAAGGTGAGGTTTACAAGAGGAGATGATGCTCCACAGAATGAAAATTGGAACGAAGACTGCGAATGTTGCAGAAGTTGATATATATATATATATATATATATATATATATATATATATATATATATATATATATATATATATATATATATATATATATATAAAAGAAGTGCTATCAAGACGCCTCTCAGATCGAAAGCCAAAAGGGGAGTCCTCTCGGGGGCATTTGTGCCTCCCCCCCCTCTAAACGGGAGCTCTGAGGCATTTTCTAGTGAAGCAATCATAAATTTTGAATAAAAATGAAGAAATGGTATGCGTTGCTTCATGTATGTAGTGTTAAGTGGATAGTAAGAGGATTTGTCTTTAGAGAGCATGCTAAACTAATCTCTGGTGTTGATGAGACAACTGGGTAACCGAAAGAGAGGAGACAGGAAGAGTCTTTGGTGGGTTGCAGCACCCTCCTCGATTCCCGTATATAACTCATCGAGAGTGGCATACGCCTGTTTCGGTGGGGGTTTTCCTACGTACTCACTGTGTATACGTTACATATATATATATATATATATATATATATATATATATATATATATATATATATATATATATATATATATATATATATATATATATATATATATATATATATATATATATATATAAAACACTTACCTTCGAGGACGCAAGAGCGAGGGTGCAGAAGGCAAATGCCAGCCAGTACATGGGACGGCCCATCTTCTCCTAACGACCCCCGGAAGAGGAATGGTGTCATCCAGCTCTCAGCCTGTCATTATATAGGCATAGAGTTGTCCCTCCCCCCCCCCCTCACCCCCAGCACACCTCCGCCATCACTTCCACGGATTCAATTTCAGAAACGTGTCTGCATTTTTAATTCGTTCATGACTTTGAACCGGAAGGCTAGGTTTAGTCTCTCTCTCTCTCTCTCTCTCTCTCTCTCTCTCTCTCTCTCTCTCTCTCTCTCTCTCTCTCTCTCTCTCTCTCTCTCTCTCTCTCTCTCTCTCTCTCTCTCTCTCTCTCTCTCTCTCTCTCTCGATGTTGAAATGTACAATGTTTTAAGGCAGTCACTTAATAACAGCGACTCACTGATATTAGGAGACTTTAACCTCCCCCATATCGGCTGGGCGACACTGTCAGGTACAGAAGGCGAGTCACATAGAATTATTGATTTTTTAGAAGAAAGTTACATAAGCCAAATGTTTACTCAAGCAACTCAACAAAATAACATATTCGACCTTGTTATAGCGACCCAAGATAACCTAGTCAGTAATGTCACGGTAGGAGAATACCTCGGTTCTTGCGATCATAGATTAATGCGCGTCGACATTGGAGCTCAAACATCAGTGACTGAAAATAAAGTAAAGGTACCCAATTTCAAAAGAGCAAATTTCGTAGAAATCCGACAAAAACTAACGGAAATAAAACTATCAGATGATGGCAACGTAGTGGAAGCCTGGCTAAGCTTTAAAAATCATTTACTCACTCAGCAGAACACATTTGTCCCATTGTGCGAGAAGCGAAGTAACACTAATAAAAGCCCACCTTGGTTTAATAGCGAAAGTAAACGTTCAGTTAAGGAGAGAAAATTGTCTTACAGGTTAAATAAAGAACAAAACACGCACGAAAACATAAGACTTTACCATGAAGCCAGGCGGCGAGTTAAAAGATTAGTATGTCAGGCAAAGCGTACATATGAAGAAAACATTGCAGCAAACTTTGAAAATAATCTAAAATCTTTCTTCATATATATAAACAACAGGAAGGCGATCAGAAGTGGAATTGGACCCCTAATTGTGACGGCGAATTAGTGATTTTGTTTTGCAAACTTGTTAAACAAATAATTTTCTAAGTATTTATTACTATAAAATATAATTATATAGTAGTCGTACCGCCACCACCACCAACACCAGTTAAGACAATACTATTACTGTAAATCACATCCATGCATTGCCAAACCTTGAAATAACTACCAATGAAGTACTTCTTTTAATAGAAGACCCACCCTACAGGAACTAACGATTCAAGGCTGGAGGCACCAGAACGCAGCCGCAGAGATTACTCTTATTTCCGATTGGGGCAAGAGGAACCTGGTGTCCTTCACCGCCTCAAAAACACAGTTTCTCCACCTATCCACTCGACACAATCTTCCAAACAACTATCCCCTATTCTTTGACAACACTCAGCTATCAACTTCTTCAACACTAAACATCCTCGGTCTATCCTTAACTAAAAATCTCAACTGGAAACTTCATATCTCATCTACTAAATCAGCTTTCTCGAGGCTGGGCGTTCTGTACCGTCTCCGCCAGTTCTTCTCCCCCGCACAGTTGCTATCCATTTACAGGGGCCATGTCCCACCTCGTATGGAGTATGCATCTCATGTGTGTGTGTGTGTGGGGGGGGGGGGGGTCCACTCACACAGCTCTCTTTGACAGAGTGGAGTCAAAGGCTCTTCGTCTCATCAGCTCTCCTCCTCATACTGATAGTCTTCTACCTCTCAAATTTCGCCGCCATGTTGCCTCTCTTTCTATCTTCTATCGATATTTTCATGCTGACTGCTCTTCTGAACTTGCTAACTACATGCCTCCCCCCCTGTCGCGGCCCCGCTGCACACGACTTTCTACTCATGCTCATCCCTATACTGTCCAAACCCCTTATGCAAGAGTCGACCAGCATCTTCACTCTTTCATCCCTCACGCTGGTAAACTCTGGAACAATCTTCCTTCATCTGTATTTCCTCCTGCCTACGACTTGAACTCTTTCAAGAGGAGGGTATCAGGACACCTCTCCTCCCGAAATTGATCTCTCTTTTTGGACACTCCTTTGACCTCTATTCAGGAGCAGTAAGTAGCGGGCTTTTTTTTTCTTCTTCTTTACGCCCTTGAGTTGTCTCCTTAACTGTAAAGAAAAAAAAACTGATTGCTCTTCAGTCCCTTAAAACAAGTAAAAGCACAGGACCAGACGATATAATTATATCCTTTATTATTTAAAGAAAAAAAGAACGAAATACTATCCTCTCTCACAACCGTATTTAATATGTCCTTACGACAAGGCGTCGTCCCTTTGGATTGGAAATAGGCTAACGTAACACCGATTTTTAAGGAAGGAGATAAAAAATTAACGGATAATTACAGGCCCACTAGTCCAACTTTAGTAGTAGGTAAGCTACTCGAGAACATAATTAGAGACAAAATTGTGAGTTATATTGAAAGCCACTCATTAATAAAGGATTCACAACATGGCTTCCGTAACAAGAGATCTTGCCTATCAAACTTACTGACAGTACCTTTACAACAACATCTTCACAGTTTATGACGTAACCAAATTCTTGGATGCAGTATATTTGGATATTCAGAAAGCGTTTGATAAAGATAAACACCATTATTATCTCTCTAAATTAAAGCAACTAGGTATTGACGGTCAAGTACACCAGTGGATCGCAGATTGGTTGAGCAACAGACAATAAAGAATGGTGATCGACGGATTTAACTCAGAGGGGGCGCCGGTCACTGGTGGTGTCCCTCAGGGCTTGATTCTTGGCCCAGTGCTCTTTATTATTTACATCAACGATGTGGACATCGGATTCAATAATCTCATTGCTAAAATTTGAAGACGACACAAAGATTGGTAACTCCGTCCTCATTGACGAAGACAGACAAAATCTCCTAGAAGACTTGCATAAAATTTCAACTTGGTCAGATAGATGGAGAGGCCCTTTAA
The DNA here is from genome assembly GCF_024679095.1 of Eriocheir sinensis. Taxonomy (NCBI): domain Eukaryota; kingdom Metazoa; phylum Arthropoda; class Malacostraca; order Decapoda; family Varunidae; genus Eriocheir; species Eriocheir sinensis. The sequence continues at coordinate 549,656 of NC_066512.1, forward strand.
TGTAGATAAGTGCCAGGTTCTTCAAGTTAGAACAAGAAATAAGAGGTTCGATTACGAAATGCGCGGCGTTAAACTCAAAAGCGTTCAGTGCGTCTGGGACCTGGGTATCAAAATCGTATCAAACCTTAAATTCTCACAACAATGCATCGACGCAGCAAATAAAATGAAGAGAACGCTGGGCTTCATTTAAAGAAACTTTTTATTATAAAATAAATTTGTAATACTCCCGCTTTACTATAGCTTAGTCAGACCCCACTGGGAATGTGCGGTACAGTTTTGGTCACCCCACCATGCAAAGAACACTGCTAAATTAGAAGGTGTTTAGCGTCAAGCGACAGAAACAATCCCTTCCTTGCGCAACAAACCTTGTGATGAAAGGCTCTCAACCCCTAGCATGTTCCCTCTTGAGAAACGTCGCCACCGAGGAAAACCGATCAAATGTTTTAAAATACTTATGGCTGTACGAATGTGGACAAATCAATATTGTTTATAATCGTTGACACTTTGCGAAATTCCAAGTTTAGGTGCCAGTTGAGTAATATAATTTCACACAGATTTGAGGACAGACCACCATGTCACGCCCATAGGGTATGTGTTGTCTGGATATCTATGTAAGGTTATGTAAATCTCTCTCTCTCTCTCTCTCTCTCTCTCTCTCTCTCTCTCTCTCTCTCTCTCTCTCTCTCTCTCTCTCTCTCTCTCTCTCTCTCTCCTGTGTTTCGATGAGGAAGAGAAGGTGAGGTTTAGAGGAGGAGAGATGGTGTTCCACAGAATGAAAATTAGAACGAAGACCGCGAATGTTGCAGAAACTGATAAGAAAGAGGTTCGAGGAGTTATCAAGACACCTTTCGAGTCGGCAGCCAGAAGGGGAGTCCTCCATGGGGGAATTTGTGGTCCCCCCCCCCCCTAGGCGGGGACTCCGAGGCATGGTTATGGTTCGCCATTTTGAGTGAGCATCTCACGTGTGGGGGGGCTCCACTCACACAGCTCTATTGGACAGAGTGGAGTCTAACGGCCGTAGTATTAATCTTCCCCATTCCCTTTCCGTCCCCATCCCCATACGCGGGTCTGGGGTATGTATAACCCGCCCCATCCCCTCCCCGTCGCAGGCGGGCAAGACAAGACCAACACCGCAGGTCATAATAATGTTGGCAGCACTTTCAAACCAATAATAACAGAAAACGAGATAAATAATGCGTTTTTCACACACCATTGTATTCATATACATTATATATCATAAAACATAACAATAGCGTTGTTGATCTACATGTAAATAACAGGTAACGCGGGTAAATTAATTTATGAGACAGGTTGGTATCCATGACTCGTCACACACCTGGCCAGCCATGGGGCAGCCACATAGGGGTTGCCAGGTCGTGTCATTGGTGGCATTTTTGTCTTAAATCAAGTTGGTCACCAAGAAATGCCCTTTTTTATGGCATATGTTAAGTATTACTATAATAATGCCATATTTAGTCATCAATCTGCCGTCTTTTGCCATTTTTGGGGCAATTATAAAGAAATCGGATCTTTTCCGTTTGGCGTACAGCGCTAAAATTAATTTTAATATAGATTTTCTTATGTATTTTTGTCCGTAGAATCCGAATATGACAACCGTTTTATGGAGAAACGAACAGTTTTTAAGTTATTTTCCTTTACGCTGCAGCCGCCGCAGCCTCAAAATAGCTCGCAGAGGGCTTAGGGTCGGGGAGCATATTTAAACTACTCCAACCGAACTTTACGACCTACTAACAGGGGCTGCGCCCCTCGACCCCTAATAACCAGGGGGCTACGCCCTCCTGGACCCCCCTCATGTATATGTGACTTATTTCAGGGAGGTATTTCTCGCAACACCCGCTAACTTCGCACGGCCAGCACCAGAGGCGACGCGCTTGTAAACATTATCCCATATTTTCAAGAGTAAAAAAAAAGTCCTTGAATTGGATTTTCAAAGCGTTTCCATGACTGCTGAAGGTTTGCAAACGGAAAAGATCCATAAATTGTATATAATACTGAATATTACGACTTTTTAAAGTTTGAATTCCTTCAGTAATAGATAGGAAGAAAATAACTTTAAAGGCAAATAACTCAAAAACTGTTAATTTCTCCGAAAAAATAATGTGATACTCTGATTCTACGGACAAAAATACATAGAAAAATCTATATTAAAATTACTTTTAGCGCTGTACGCCAAACGGAAAAGACCCAAGAAATCTTCAGGAATAACTGTACGTTTATAATCAAATGGAAACACAAGAGTCTTTACAAACTAAAAGAAATATACTAACTTCAGCAAAGTTTGCGATACAATATCAGTCATAGAAATATTCTGATACTTTTCAATATATTTTCTTCTATAATAACAAATAGAACACTATTTATTCATGAAATATACGAAGCGGAACCTAAAGATGTCCTGCCTCACCCCTGCGGAACACTTGCACTTTCTCGACCCCATCCGCTCTCTCTCCAGGTAGTGTTAATCAACCCCAGCCCCAGGGGACCAAAACTGCGGGTCGCAAGGCCAAGAAAAAAGGGATGGGATGGGAACAGGAATGGGGAGATTAATACTACCGGGCCGTAGTATTAATAGTCGTAGTCACGAAGCCGTAGTCACGAAGGTTTAACGACGAAGATCGAGGAAGACGTTGCGTACCTATAGGCCTAGCATTTTTGAACGAAGGTCTGCGGGAGAGACGAAGAAGGCAAGGGTCTACCCGTGTCTTCCTCAGACCTTCGAGGAAAAATGTTTATTTTCAAATTTGGCGTGGCAAATAGTTGCAGTTCAGTTAAACAACCTGAGAAAATATTTTCCCTAATTGAAAAGTCATATATTATAGTTGCGACGAATATGTTTGTCTTGTTTACAACAACAGCACGCGCCTTCAAAGCACAGAGGAACCAGCCAGGCAGGAACCTTCGTGGCTCACATTCTCCAACGATCCATGGTTTTCAAATTCTTTCTCATTTCAGTTAAGACATCTGGCTCTGCAAGTGCAAACAAAGGTATCTTAATGATTTACTGTATGCAAATAACGATTAGTAATGGAAAAACAACATGAAATAATAAATAATAACTGTTGAATGCGATGCTATACTATTTCGAATATTAGGCTACCCATGTTATTTATACATGCAACATCAAAATTCCTTATGTATAGACACTTGCAGAGTCGTATGTCACTTTATATCCCTTAATGAGATGAAATATGAATATCTGAAAGGCTAAAGATCGTTCGAGGATGATCTGTTTGATATACAAGTTGTTTCTTCGTGTCCTTGTATGGTATATTATCGATGCAAATCTTCTGTTTGCGGTTCATATACGATGGTTTGAGGATTTTTTGTATACACAAACATTCAAATGATCTTCACGCAATCACAAACTCACAAAGCGCAGGAGCCACATCTACGTTCACGAGTGGACAGACGAAATGAAACGGACAATATTATGGCTGTAATAGCACCATGGAGGTATTATACCTCCATGAATAACACTAATGTGCTTGTATGTGTGTGCGTGCATTAGATCTGGTAGGTGAAAAGAAGGTTGCAGTGTGTGTATGTGCATTTACCTTCCCACCGACTTGTGGTAAGGATTGAAGGCACGGTATGAGGCCGTGCCTATATCGTCGAAGGAAAGGTACGCGGCTCGACCTTCACGACTCTTGGAACGGGCCTAAGGCGGATTGTCAATCTAACCTCTCCCCTTCCGCGACGGCTCCCCACGAAGGGAGAACTCAGCGCTTTGATGGCCCTCGGCACCGTTAAATCGTCCCTCCTCTTCCCCCTACAAGTGCGTGGAACACGGAGGGGTTGGTACGTCGGAAGGTTTATTTACATGCGCATCGCTATCTTCATCCTGTTGTTTGTCTGCTGGCGGCAAGGAGCTATCACCACCTCTCCAAGTTTCCCTGCATTTATTTACAAGGTAGGACATTTTGGCCTATTGTATGATGTTTTTTGTGTGTTTATTGACGGGGTTAACCATTGTGGGTAGGCAAATAGCTTGCTTTGGGTCTAGTTAGCCTAATTGAGGGAGAGCTGACTACAGCCTGTTGGGATCTCCTCAGAACCACATTTATGACTAAATATACTCATCATATCACATAATGTATGATGATTTTGCACGTTTTCTGACAGGTTTAGCCTTGTGGGTAACAAATGTATCCCTTTGGGTCTGGCTAGCCCTAGGGAGGGAGCACTGACGAGACCACGTTGCCCTAGCCATGGCCACGATTATCACTGGCTTGACTGACCACTTTAGGGGCATGTGCCGGACTTTAGGGTGTTTTTTGTTTGTTTATTGACGTAGCTAGCCTGTGTGGATACCTAAGTAGCTTATGTGGCGTCTTGTTCTCCGTAATTATGGTGTGCACAAAACAGGCTGGACCTTGACCATAACCACATTTATTACCACATATACTGACTGTAGTATTGTAATTTGTAGACTCCCCTAATTTAACTTATGTAATTTCAGCACCCCTCTTTCTTTACAGCAAGTAATATGGAGGTGACAATTGATGAAAGTTTTACGAGAACCAGCCCCATTTCCTCTGCGGAGAAGCAGATGTTGATTGGGTTGATAACCCAAGAACCCATCTTGAAAAAAAGAAAAACAGATGGGAAACTACTTGAGCAAAAGAGACGAGCGTGGGCACGCGTTACCCAACATTTCAATGCCCATAACATGGGTCCCAAGAGGACGGAGGGACAGCTCAGAAAAATTTGGGAAAAAATAAGAGGTAAGTAAGTTTAAAGAATATTTTATAAAGTCTCCAGCAAAAATGACGCGACAAATGTGAGAGTAGCTTTTACCAATATATGTGGCACTGCTGCACCACAGGTTCAACCCTCCCTCGCTTCCATTACATTAACTAATCTGCTCTCCCTTTTTAAATATTATAAGTGCGGCTATGACACATATACAAGTACTAGTAAATGACCCTACCCTTTACAATTCTAAATTTGCATATTTCATTCCTCAGTAGCTTTGACACACACACACACACACACACACACACACACACACACACACACACACACACACACACAAACTAGGTATTTTCTATACGTGAAGGAACCCCTGTAGTAATGTAATTTGGCTGAAGCTTTACATTAAAGATCCATTCCTGGGTAGGATGTTGGTAATAACATACTAATGCACTTCACCCAGGACTTTGATTCTTTTCTTTGAGACTAAACTGTTGTATGTGGAAGGGAGAAAAGTATCCTACACTGAGTTCAGGACTCAAAACTTGCCCATCCCCTTCATATCTATACCTTGTCATAGTGTACTACACCACAGTGTGATGAATAATGCCATACTACTATACATTTCAGCGGCGGACAAACGCTGTTTTTCGCAAATATCTCCTAAACGAATCGTTGGATCAGTATGACATTTCAGCACACTACAGTTAACATCCGGACCTAATTTATGGCTAACATACCACGATACTATATGTGTTATGTGAGGAGTTTACTCGTGGAAAATAACACAAACCCGACGAGTCATGTTGACGCATTCGAAGGAAAGTGCCCCCAACACCCTCCCAAACTATTCCTAACCACAACTACTTCTCCCCCTTCTCGCTCTCATTGTCCTTCCTCTTCTCCCCCTAGCTCCTCGCCTCCCTCATCATTCTTATGTCCCTCCCTATTTCTCCCATCACTGTATTATATATTAGAATGTTATGTAGGTGTATATGTATAGATATGATTATTAACTAAGAGCATGGTACAATTCCATGGAGGCAAGACGTACTTCACGTTTATAATTACTGTACAACACCTGGATGCGCCTCGGCAGTCAATGGGTTATACCTGCCTCTGCTTGAGTCATAGCCTCAGGCTGGGAAGGGGATGGTGTGAGTAGGGGGGTGAAGAGGAAACGAGGAGGGGATGCTGCGATATTGGGGTAGGGAAGGAGTGGTCTGGGGGTTGTTCAAGGAGCGTTGGTGGAGGGTTAGACGAGTACCCCACACTCGTCCGATTCTGTATAACACCTTAGATATGATGACTGGATTAGGCTTAATATCAGTCAGTAAACTCCTCACATAACACACATTGCAATATGGTATATCAGCCATAAATTAGGTCCGGGTGTTAAAGGTAGTGTACTGAAATATCATACTGATCCAACGAATCGTTTAGGAGATATTTGCGAAAAACAGCGTTTGTCCGCCGTTGAAATGTATAGTAGCTTACACACAAAAAAGTATAGCCTGTACTGATGTACTCTGGAACAATCTTCCTTCATCTGTATTTCCTCCTGCCTACGACTTGAACTCTTTCAAGAGGAGGGTATCAGGACACCTCTCCTTCCGTATTTGATCTTCCTTTCGGCCACCTCTTTTGTTTCTTTTTTAGGAGCAGCGAGTAGCGGGCTTTTTTTTATTATTGTTTCCTTTTTTTGTGTGCCCTTGAGCTGCCTCCTTTGTTGTAAAAAAAAAAAAAAATTGTTGTACCTTTATTTTAGGGCAAATCAAGAGGACGCACGCCAAAAGCGTGAGATGTTCAGGACAGGTGGTGGCACCCCTCCCAAGGTACTCACACCTGAGACGGAGCAGGTCCTCTCCATTCTTGGGACCGATATCCAGGATATTGGCAACCCCTATGATCATGATGCCATGTCATCTCAGGGTAAGTGACCATTGTCAGTTTTGATTACCATGTTTGTTAATTATATTTGTCAGTAAAAATGCAGGAACTTGTGAAATCTTAAATTCTTCAGTCATGCAATAACGGAAAGTACCCAAGAATAATCAACAAGTTTACAGTAGTATTAAACATAATTCTATTACATTATACGTCTGCTTTTCTCAATTCTTGATGGGGTTCAATATGCCATGGCTCTTCTACAATCTCCCACTCATTAACCTTTCTCAGTTATTCATTTCCAATCACCATAAACTCTTGTCTTTACAAAATTTCTATTAAAACCTCAGGCATCAACTGATTAAACATATTCTTGAAGTACATTAAGCTGCACAAGACAGTACTATGCTTGTGTACTAAAATATCTTTATTCTCAGCAGCGTCGCACCGACATGGTCGACTCATCCGATTTACCAAGTCTCTCTTTGTGAGAGGTAAGATGTTTTAAGTGGTAATCATAAGCAGTATAGCTTGTAACACTTGAGACAGAAGCCTTTTTGGCTGGTGACTGGGGCCCAGAAGCCATATAATCATAATTATAAGCAGTATAGTTGTAAGAGTTAAGCCACAAGCCTCTGACCTGTGACTGGGGCCCTGAAGCCATATAATCATAAGCAGTATAGCTTGTAGTACTTAAGATAGAAGCCTTTATGGTTTGTGACAGGGGCCCAGAAGCCATATAAGCATAATCATAAGCAGTATAGTTTGTAAGAGTTGAGCCACAAGCCTCTTTGACCTGTGACTGGGGCCCTGAAGCCATATAAGCATAATCATAAGCAGTACATCTTGTAGCAGTTATGGCAGAAGCTTTTACAGACAGTGATTGGGGCCCAGAAGCCACCTCACATATATTAACGCATCACAGACATGCACTGTCTAATATACGGGAAACAGTGGCTTACTATATGCAATTTTAATGTGTATCATACATATTGTGACCTTTTTCGGGGTTCATGTGCAGTAATGAATTTGTATTTTGTAACCATAATGTAGTAAATTTAAAACAGTATCAGTGTCAAGTTAGTAATCTGACGAAAACAAACCTGATTAGGCATAATATTTCAGTAAATGCACTTTAAAAATGGAAAAAAGTTACATTCTGACACTTCCGTGAGCCACAGAAATAAAGACCTGTATTCTAGAGGTTAATATACACACATACTTTTATAATCTTTTCTCACAAACTAACTTCTTTTATCTAATGCCAGAAAATTCTTACTCAACCGCCCTCTACGAAGTGGTTCATCTGAAAGAGCCCGCTGCGCCACCTCTACCTACACCAGCAGAAGAGCCGACACTCGAGGACAGAAACAGTGTGGCCGAACCCGACGTGTCCTCCTGTCCATCCTCAAGTGGAAAGAGGAGGCAGCGTAGTGCCAGGAGGGCACTTCAGGACCATGAACTATATGGCACACCAGGAGGAGAAAGTGCTAGCAATAAGAAAGAAGAAATGCAGCGGAGATTTCTGGAGAAGAGGGACGCACTGATGGACCTAAAGATGCAGCAAATGCAGGTTCGTCTTGAAGAAGCCAAGCAGAGGCGGGAAGAAGCCAAGGAGAGGCGAGAAGAAGCCAAGGAGAGGCGGTAAGAAGCCAAGGAGAGGCGGGAAGAAGCCAAGCAGAGGCGGGAAGAAGCCAAGGAGAGGCGGGAAGAAGCCAAGGAGAGGCGGGAAGAGGCCAGACTTTACAAGGAAATTGCACGGCAAAAATTACTAGAATTAAGGAATAAACAATAAAAACATTAAAAATGAGTATAATTTTAATGTAAATTTAAGCTTAGCTTAGATGTAGATATAAATATAAATTTTACAATGTAAGAATAAGTTTAAGTTTATGTAAATATAATTCTAGATTAAATATACATATTAATCTTAGATTGTAGGAATAGGTTTTTGTAAATATAATCTTAGAATGTAGGAATAGGTTTAAATTTATGTAAAAATGTTTAAGTAAAAATATTGTATGCCAACTGACATCAGCGTTTGCCTTGCTAACATCATCCAATTTCTTGCATGTTTAAGATAATTTAAGAATTTCCATGTTCTGACTTTTGTGTGATATAAAAAAAAAAAAAAGGCAAAACTATATGGTAGCACCTGAGCTTTATTTAACAATTGGTCAAAAAGAAATATATACTACACCATTCATATAGAACTACTTGCTCTCAAGAACTATCTGAAGGGTGTGCCCATGGTAAGGCTCAAGTGGATGCCATCTGACCACCTTTACAAAGAAATAGTTCGGAGACAGAGAAGACATCTGTTTATACCTACAATAATGTTCCCATCTTGTTTAAAAGAAGTCAGTAATGATTTGCTGCCGTTTCAGTCTACCTAGTACGTTCGCCTGTCTGTATTGGCACTTCATTATGGAGAGCATTGACGTTGATGTTTATCATGTCCCTTCCATCTTGTGGCAAAACCAGTCTAGTTTGGACTACAATATTGTGCAGTACCATTGCAGCAACTATGATGGCTTTAGTGGTGTCTAAATTTGTCCTAACTTTCTTCCCTAAATACCCAAATCTCCTTTTTAGAACACCAAATGCCCTGTCAACTGTATTCCTCGTATGGGTATGACTGTTGTTATAAGCCCTCTCGTGCTCATTAGTTGGAACTGACACTGGCGTCAACAGATATACCTCTTCAGGGCATGGCCAGCATCTCCAAGCAAGTGATACCTAGGGTTTAAATTTTCCTCTATATCAGCACAGAGTCTACTGTTATAGAAAATCCTACTGTCGTGCTCTCTTCCTCTTACTGATAGTCTTCTACCTCTTAAATTCCGCCGCCATGTTGCCTCTCTTTCCATCTTCTATCGATATTTTCATACTGACTGCTCTTCTGAACTAGCTAACTGCATGCCTCTCCCCCCTCCCGCGGCCTCGCCTCACACGACTTTCTAATCAAGGTCATCCCTATACCGTCCAAACCCCTTATGCAAGAGTTAACCATCATTTTCACTCTTTCATCCCTCACGCTGGTAAACTCTGGAACAATCTTCCTTCAGCTGTATTTCCTCCTGCCTACGACTTGGACTCTTTCAAGAGGAGGGTATCAGGACACCTCTCCTCCCGAAATTGACCTCTCTTTCGGCCACTCCTCTGTACTATATTCAGGAAGCAGTAAGTAGCAGGATTGTTTTTTCATTATTGTTTTCTTTTTTTCACGCCCTTGAACATTTATTCTTCTGTAATATATATATATATATATATATATATATATATATATATATATATATCTATATATATCTCTATATATATATATATATATATATATATATATATATTTATATATATATACATATACATATAAAGATATATATATAAATATATATATATATATATATATATATATATATATATATATATATATATATTTTTATTTTATTTTTTTTATTTTTTTTTACGTTGCAGCCTTTCTTCAGTGGATCTGATGGTCGGCCCGCTTCTTCGGTGGGGCCTGATGGTCGGCCCAGCCCGTTCTGGCGCAGGCGAGTGTTTATAGTGGCGCCATCTTGCATTAGCTCATGGTGCCCTCCGAACTCATCTTTAATCCTAGAATTTAGAGTCCGGGTTGATAGGTGGTCTTCTGGACAGCATGTAGTTTTAAGCCACTCAGCAGCGGCTGAAAAATCCCAGCTTGGTGGCACCGGGCAGGATTGAACTCCCGTCGTCCTGAACGCTCACTTTCCATTCAGCTACCGCCTCCCTTATATATATATATATATATATATATATATATATATATATATATATATATATATATATATATATATATATATATATATATATATACACACACACACAGAGAGAGAGAGAGAGAGACACACACACACAGAGAGAAGAGAGAATTTTCGCGGAATGAAGGACTAACTGTCACAGATTAATGACCTCATCAAAAGCTAACATGAAATTTTTCCTGCATTCACCAAGCAGGTCTTCCATGGAATATCAATAGAGTCTTTAAATCATTTCTTTTCATCACGCTTCCCCCGCACCATTACTAAAAATGATGCCATCACACTAAGTGCTTGGAAGTGTACGTGTGCATTCAAATTCTGAAGCGCTTGAGGCTCACGCAGGTACATGAATTTGTCAAGTCAGTGTGTCCTCCCGTGAAGGCAAATCCTCTCCTCGTGCTGGATCAATCCTGTGCGCTAAACGGTGCCACGTGTGTGCACACCGCGGCTCAAGGCATCTGTCGCCAGGTGCATCAGCGTGACGCATCGGGGGCATGGGTCCAAGCTTTCGCAACGGTTAAATTACCATACTAGTCTACTATCTGGAGAGGCGGTGGTTGAGTGGTCAGCGTGCGGGCGAGGTAAGCCATGGCCTTCTAAAGGAGAAGGCCTGTGCATAGGAGTCGTGACGTCAGCATACGTCACGAGTGTTGGGCGATGGATAGCGACCTGCTTATATGGCAACTCGACAGCTATCTGGAGAATCTGGCAGCGAGCCGGGTCGCGACCCGCGAATGACCATTCTGGGGTTGCCTTGACCGTGAAAGAGACCTTGATTTACTGCGACATATTCTACAGCATATTGCCGAGACTTTAGGATAAATACGTGATTATAGTGACAACACAATGCCGGGGAAGTGTTCCGTGCCTCTCTGCAGAGGAAATTATGATAGTGATTCTCGTGTTAGTGTCTTCTGAGACTCTTCTTCCCGAAAAATCCAGAGCTGCTGGCCCCATGGGTCCGGGCGGGCCATTCACCGCCAGGAAACTTGTCCCCACAAACCATACCAAAGTAAGTATATCAAATTATTCGTATATGTTATATGTATCTTTCTCTGTCCGGCTACACTGTGGATTTAATCAGGCTACTTTGTTGTAACTCACAAGACATTGGAGAAGTATTAGAATCTAATTGTTATTATCAATGTGGCGGGAAGCTGATGAAAACAATGGCTCTCCAGTATGTTCTTATACCGGTAGGAAGGTGGCTATTTTTTTAATGGCATTACAGTTATGAATATTGTTACTAAGGTCCTGATAAAATTCAAGCATCAGCTTTCTAACAAAAAAAACAAAAATAACTAGCTGAAATAAAAGACACACACATTTTAAGTGAGTTACACAGACATATGTCCCGTCTACTCAGTTATCTTTTGTCATTTTTAATAGCCTAATCTAATTCTTTTTGACACACACACACACACACACACATATATATATATATATATATATATATATATATATATATATATATATATATATATATATATATATATATATATATATATATATATATATATATATATATATATATATATATATATATATATATATATATATATATATATATATATATATATATATATATATATATATATATATATATATATATATATATATATATATATATATATATATATATATATATATATATATATATATATATATATATATATATATATATATATATATAATATATATTGTTTTTTTTATATATATATATATATATATATATATATATATATATATATATATATATATATATATATATATATGTGTGTGTGTGTGTGTGTGTGTATATATATATATATATATATATATATATATATATATATATATATATATATATATATATATATATATATATATATATATATATATATATATATATATATATATATATATAAGAACATAAGAACGCAGGAGTCTGCAAGAGGCCGATAAGGCCTGTACGAGGCAGCTCCTTTGACCCTAAGCTCCCGTGTATCTAACCCCACCTAATATCGCTGTCCATGAATTTATCTAGTCTTTTTTTGAATGTGACAATTGTATTGGCACTCACCACATGACTGCTAAGCCTATTCCACTCATCCACCACCCTGTTAGTAAACCAATTTTTGCCTATGTCCCTGTTGAATCTGAATTTATCCAGTTTAAACCCGTTACTTCGTGTCCTACCCGGTTCTCTTACCAACAAAACCTTATGAATGTCTCCCTTATTAAAGCCCTTCATCCATTTATAAACCTCGATCATATCTCCACCCACCCTTCGCCTTTCTAGAGAATGCAAGTTTAACTGTTTGAGTCTTTCCTCGTATGGCAAGTTTCTCAACCCCTGAATCATCTTAGTCATCCTCCTCTGCACCGATTCTAACATTTTGATATCCATTCTATAGTAGGGTGACCAGAACTGAACCGCATAGTCAAGATGAGGTCTAACTAATGCTAAATATAGTTTGAGGAAGACTTCGGGGCTTCTGTTGCTTACGCTCCTTGAAATAAATCCCAGTACCCTATTAGCTCGAGATCTAGCTTGAATGCATTGTGCCTCTGGACGGAGATCAGAGCTCACTAAGACCCCTAAATCCCTCTCGCACCCAGACCTACTTATGAGAGTCTCATTTAAGCAATAGTTACGTGAGGGGTTGTTCCTACCTGCACTCAGAATACTGCACTTCCCTACATTGAACTCCATCTGCCATTTATCCATGAGTCATATAATCTGTTGAGTTCACCTTGGAGAATACTAGCGTCCTGATCCGACTCAATTACTCTACCGATCTTGGTATCATCTGCAAATTTACTAACATCACTACTAATTCCTGTGTCTAAGTCATTGATATAAATAATAAACAAAAGTGGACCTAATACCGAACCTTGTGGGACCCCACTCGTAACACATCCCCAGTCAGATCTTTTACCATTGATTTGCACTCTTTGCTTCCTATTGCTAAGCCACGCCTTGACCCAGTTCAAAACTTTACCCTCTACTCCGTGAGCCTGTAATTTAAGCAACAGTCGTTGGTGAGGAACTTTGTCAAACGCTTTACTAAAATCAAGATAGATTACATCATAATTTTCATCTCTGTCAACCGCCTCAAATACTTTATTGTAGAAGGACAAGAGATTGGTGAGGCATGACCTACCTATTGTGAACCCATGCTGCGAGTCGTGAATTAAGCTATGTTTCTCTAAATGCTCCCGAATGTTCCTGGCTATTATGGACTCCAGCATCTTCCCTATAACCGATGTTAAGCTAATTGGGCGATAGTTTGAGCAACTGACCTGTCCCCCTTTTTAAAAATCGGCGTCACATTAGCTACTTTCCACAGGCTCGGCACATAGCCAGTATTTACCGACATCATAAATATGTCTGTTAGTGTGTCTCTGATAACATCACAAAACTCATTTAATATATATATATATATATATATATATATATATATATATATATATATATATATATATATATATATATATATATATATATATATATATATATATATATATATATATATATATATATATATATATATATATATATATATATATATATATATATATATATATATATATATATATATATATATATATATATATATATATATATATATATATATATATATATATATATATATATATATATATATATATATATATATATATATATATATATATATATATATATATATATATATATATATATATATATATATATATATATATATATATATATATATATATATATATATATATATATATATATATATATATATATATATATATATATATATGATTCAGTTATTATCTACATTTCCTTCTACCTTCCAGGTGTGTGAACTTCACTTTCGTCCGGAGGAAATCGAGCGTACTATTATTATTATTATTATTATTATTATTATTATTATTATTATTATTATTATTATTATTATTATTATTATTATTATTATTATTATTATTATTATTTTTAGTAGTAGTAGTAGTAGTATTGTAATTGTAATATTATGTATTAGTATCATTGAGTGTCTGTATCATTACCACATATTTTAGGCACATATTTCCTGTAATAAGTTATTATTATAGCAATTCTTATGACAAATGTCATTAATGCTACACTAACTATTATTATTATTATTATTATTATTATTATTATTATTATTATTATTATTATTATTATTATTATTATTATTATTATTGTCATTATTATTATCATTATTATTATTATTATTATTATTATTATTATTATTATTATTATTATTATTATTATTATTATTATTGATTTCATTATTATTATTATTATTATTATTATTATTATTATTATTATTATTATTATTATTATTATTATTATTATTATTATTATTATTATTATTATTATTATTGTTATTATTATTATTATCATTATTAACATTATTAGTAATAAAATATTGGGACGCATTTTGGTCTGTTTAGATTACTGTCTGTCACTGTCACTGTCACTTTCCTTCTACCTCGTATTATCTATAATAAAAGTAGTATCACAAATCTAATTTGTTTTACTATCAATGCTAATATTTCTACAATGAAGGAGGTAATTTAAGGCTAGATTAATAATTAACACTGCTGGTGCCGGTCCTGGAAATAATATTCGAGAATAAGTTACAGTGGACGTGTAACAGAACTGGAAGGAGAGACCTTATTTTTCATTATTTTCATCGTGTGTGTGTGTGTGTGTGTGTGTGTGTGTGTGTGTGAGAGAGAGAGAGAGAGAGAGAGAGAGAGAGAGAGAGAGAGAGAGAGAGAGAGAGAGAGAGAGAGAGAGAGAGAGAGTTTGTGGAGGTGTAGCGCGGAGAGCGTAGAAGGACCGCCCGCCTCCCTGACGTCACGACTCCTATGCGCAGGCCGGTAAGCCCCCTCTAGATGGCCTTGGGTAAGCCCGAGAACTTAAGCCCCGTTCACACTGTGCTGACTCTGGGCCACGACTACCCACGACTCTAGGGTACACGAGGTCGTGGGTGTTGATGTGAAAGGGTCGGGCATGTCTTGAAAGAGGTCTTGAAACTGTTGCCGAATGTCCCAGACAGTCGGCAAGACACCAAGACCCCAATAAAACCTCCCCCCCGTGGGAACCAACTTGTCAAATGGAAAAGTCGCTGGGTTGTCGTGGCCCAGAGTCGGCACAGTGTGAACGGGGCTTTAGTTGCGAGTCCCCCCGAAGGACGTTAGCAATATTCAACCATCACCGATTGGCCCAAGATTGCCCTCATACTTCTCAAACCTTCGTTAACCTTAACTTCATCGACTTCGTTCTAAAGGAGCTCCGGGTACACCAAGGCCAAGCAAGTAAAACCACTATAAATATAATTCGCTGGCGCCACTTATGGGCTGGGGTCGTCCAAAGGCCCCTTCAGACAGCGTACCGGCGCTATAGGCAGCATATAAAAAAAATCCCCGCAGCGCGAGTAGAATATAGATTATATTAAATATTTGGCTTTGTTAGAGGTATGGCAGCCTTAGGCCCAGACTCGCCGTTAATAACTTTAGACAAAATCACTGATCCGCATGAATGATCTCTTCTCACTCCCGGAACCAATGTTGGTTTTCCTTGATCTAATCATGGTCGTGTGCCCCACTTTTGCCGGTCACGCAAGTCTCATGTATGCAGAATCGTCCACAAGAAATCTACCGTCACACTGTGTGTCTCATTGCGTGGATGATACGTCATAGCCCTTTAGGTTCAATTGTCAGTTTCAATTTGCAAACAACAATAACAATTACTGTCAGTTGTAGTCGATTTTCAGTTAAAATTATTAATACTGTTGTAGACAGCGGTTTAGTTAATATGAATCCAACTAATTTTGTTTATATGTATATATACATATATATATATATATATATATATATATATATATATATATATATATATATATATATATATATATATATATATATATATATATATATATATATAGAGAGATAGATAGATAGATAGATAGATAGATAGATAGTGAATAGAAGATAGATGGATGGATGGATTATATATATATTTATATATATATATATATATATATATATATATATATATATATATATATATATATATATATATATATATATATATATATATATATATATATATATATATATATATATATATATATATATATATATATATATAGATATAGATATATATATATATATATATATATATATATATATATATATATATATATATATATATGTATATATATATATCTATATATATATATATATATATATATATATATATATAGATATATATATATATATATATATATATATATATATATACATATATATATATATATATATATATATATATATATATAGATATATATATATATATATATATATATATATATATATATATATATATATATATATATATATATATATATATATATATATATATATATATATATATATATATATATATATATATATATATATATATATATATATATATATATATATATATATATATATATATATATATATATATATATATATATATATATATATATATATATATATATATATATTTATATATATATATATATATATATATATATCGTCTCGCCAGTTCTTCTCCCCACGCAGTTGCTATCCATATAAAGGGTTGTCTGCCTCGTATGGAGTATGCATTTCACGTGTGGGGGGGCTCCACCCACACAGCTCTTCTGGACAGAGTGGAGGTAGAAGACTAGCAGTAGGAGGAGGAGAGCTGATGAGACGAAGAGCCTTAGATTCCACTCTGTCCAGAAGAGCTGTGTGAGTGGAGCCCACCCACACGTGAGATGCATACTCCATACGAGGGCGGACAAGGCCCCTGTATATGGATAGCAACTGTGCGGGGGAGAAGAACTGGTGGAGACGATACAGAACGCACAACCTCGAGAAAGCTGATTTAGCGAGATAGGAGATATGAAGTTTCCAGATGAGATTTTGAGTTAAGGATAGACCGAGGATGTTTAGTGTTGAAGAAGGTGACAGCTGAGTGTTGTCGAAGAATAGAGGATAGGTGTTTGGAAGATTGTGTCGAATTGATAAGTGGAGAAATTGAATTTTTCAGGCATTAAAGGACACAAGGTTCCTTCTGCCCTAATCGGAAATGATAGCAAGGTCTGAGGTTCAGCGTTTTGCAGCTTCCAGTCTGGAGTCGTGTACTTCCTGTTGGGATGGCCTTCTTTTGAAAGAAGTTGAATAATGCAGAGTGGAGTCGTCGGCGTATGAGTGGACGGGACTGTTTGTTATGGAAAGAAGATCATTGATGAATAACAGGAAGAGAGTGGGTGATAGGACAAAGCCCTGTGGAACACCACTGTTGATAGGTTTAGGGGAAGAGCAGTGATCGTCTACCACCGCAGAGACAGAAGGGCCGGAAAGGAAATTGGAGATAAAGGAACAGAGAGTGGGATAGAATCCGAAAGAGGGCAGTTTAGAAAGCAAAGACTGGTGCCAGACTATATCGAAGGCTTTCGATATGTCTAGCGCAATTGAGAAAGTTGCACCGAAACGGCTAGGAGAGGATGACCAAGAGTCAGTTAAGAGAGCAAGAAGATCGCCAGTAGAACGCCCCTTGTGGAACCCATACTGGCGATCAGATAGAAGGTTAGAAGTGGAAAGGTGCTTTTGAATCTTCCTGTTAAGGATTGGTTCAAAAGCTTTAGATAGACAGGAAAGTAAAGCTATAGAGCGGTAGTTTGAGGGATTGTAACGGTCACCCTTCTTAGGCACAGGCTGTACAAAGGCATACTTCCAGCAGGAAGGAAAGGTGGATGTTGATAGGCAGAGACGAAAGAGTTTGACCAGGCAGGGTGTCAACACGGAAGCACAGTTTTTAAGGACAATAGGAGGCACTCCATCAGGTCCATAAGCCTTCTGAGAGTTGAGGCCAGAGAGGGCATAGAAGACATCATTCTTAAGAATCTTAATAACAGGCATGGAAGAGTCAGAGGGGGGATGCGTAGGAGGAATATGCCCAGAATCGTCCAGGGTGGAGTTCTTACAGAAAGTTTGAGCGAAGTGTTCAGTCGTAGAGATAGATGAGACGGCAGTACTCCCGTCAGGGTTAAGGAGAGGAGGGAAAGAGGAAGAAGTGAAATTGGTGGATATATTTTTGGCAAGGTGCCAGAAGTAAGGGGAAGAATTAGAAGAAGCAAAGTGTTGACATTTTCTTTTGATGAAAGAGGTTTTGTTAAGTCGGAGAATAGATTTGGCACGATTCCGGGCTGAAATGTAATGTTCATGGTTAGAAGGAGTGCGCAGGCTCTGGAACCTTTAATAACAAGAGAACAAGCATGACTAAACCAAGGCTTTTTAGCATGAAGAGTAGAGAAAGAACGTGGAATGTATGCCTCCATTCCATAGACAATCACCTCTGTGATGCGCTGGGCACACACAGAGGGGTCTCTCTCCTGAAGCAGTAATCATTCCACGGAAATCGGAAAAGTACATCCTCAGGGTGTCAACACGGAAGCACAGTTTTTAAGGACAATAGGAGGCACTCCATCAGGTCCATAAGCCTTCTGAGAATTGAGGCCAGAGAGGGCATAGAAAACATCATTAGGAAGAATCTTAATAACAGGCATAAAGGAGTCAGAGGGGGGATGAGTAGGAGGAATATGCCCAGAATCGTCCAAGGTGGAGTTCTGACAGAAAGTTTGAGCGAAAAGTTCAGCCTTAGAGACAGATGAGACGGCAGTGCTGCCGTCAGTGTTAAGGAGAGGAGGAAAAGAGGAAGAAGTGAGATTGGAGGAGATATTTTTGGCTAGATGCCAGAAGTCACGGGAAGAATTAGAAGAAGCAAGGTGTTGACATTTTCTATTTATAAAAGAAGTTTTGGTAAGTCGGAGAATAGATTTGGCACGATTCCGGGCTGAAATGTATAGATCAAAGTTAGTGGGAGTTCGAAAACTCTGGAACCTTTTGTGAGCTGCCTCTCTATCTTTAATAGCAGGAGAACAGTACGTGGAATGTATGCCTCCATTCCAGAGACAATCACCACTGTGATGCGCTGAGCACACACAGAGGGGTTTCTCTCCTGGAAGCAGTAATCATTCCACGGGAAATCGGAAAAGTACATCCTCAGGTCGTCCCACCGAGCTGAGGCAAAAAGCCAGAAGCATCGCCTCTTCTGTTGGTCCAGAGGATGAACAGGAGCGATAGGACAGGATACAGGAATAAGGTTGTGATCGGAGGAGCCCAACGGAGAGAACAGTTTGACAGAGTAGGCAGAAGGATTAGAGGTAAGGAAGAGGTTTAGAATGTTGGGCCTGTCTCCAAGACGGTCGGAAATACAAGTTGGGTGCTGAACCAACTGCTCTAGATCGTTGAGGAGAGAAAAGTTGTAAGCTTGTTCACCAGGCTGGTCAGTGAAAAAGGATGAAAGCCAAAGCTGGTGGTGAACATTGAAATCTCCCAAGATGGAGATTTCAGCGAAGGGAGAATGAGTCAAGATGTGCTCCACTTTAGAGTTCAAATAGTCAAAGAATTTTACATAGTTAGTTGAGTTAGGTGAGAGATAAATAGCACAGATGTATTTAGTAATAGAATGACAATGAAGTCATAGCCAGATGGTGGAAAAATCATATATATATATATATATATATATATATATATATATATATATATATATATATATATATATATATATATATATATATATATATATATATATATATATATATATATATATATATATATATATATATATATATATATATATATATATATATATATATATATATATATATATATATATATATATATATATATATATATATATATATATATATTTTTCTGTCTTCGTTGTCTGTTGCGCTGGTAGGCATCTTCGTGGTGGGGCCTGATGGTTGGCCCAAGTTTCTTCCAGGTGGGGCCTGATGGCTCGGCCCAGCCCATTCTGCGCAGGCGAGTGATTATAGTGGCGCCATCTGCATTGGCTCATGCTGCCCCGGAACTCGTTCTTGATCTGCTTGGACGGCTTCCTCAGAGTCCGGGTTGATGGGTGGTCTTCAGGACAGCATGTGGGTAGTTTTAAGCCACTCGGCGGTGACTGAAAAATCTGTACATACATATATATATATATATATATATATATATATATATATATATATATATATATATATATATATATATATATATATATATATATATATATATATGTGTGTGTGTGTGTGTGTGTGTGTGTGTGTGTGTGTGTGTGTATATATATATATATATATATATATATATATATATATATATATATATATATATATATATATATATATATATATATATATATATATATATATATATATATATATATATATATATATATATATATATATATATATATATATATATATATATATATAAGAACATACAGAAGAGTATAAGAGGCTGGCCTGTGGAGGCAGCCTGACCCTAAGCTCCTGTGTATCTAACCCCACCTAATATCGCTGTCCATGAATTTATCTAGTCTATTTTTGAATGTATTGTATTGGCACCACATGACTGCTAAGCCTATTCCACTCATCCACCACCCTGTTAGTAAACCAATTTTGCCTATGTCTCTGTTGAATCTGAATTTATCCAGTTTAAACCTGTTACTTCGTGTCCTGCCCGGTTCTCTTACCAACAAAACCTTATGAATGTCTCCTTATTAAAGCCCTTCATCCATTTATAAACCTCGATCATGTCTCCACGCACCTTCGCCTTTCTAGAGAATGCAAGTTTAACTGTTTGAGTCTTCCTCGTATGGCAAGTTTCTCAACCCCTGAATCATCTTAGTCATTCTCCTCTGCACCGATTCTAACATTTTGATATCCATTCTATAGTAAGGTGACTAGAACTGAACCGCATAGTCAAGATGAGGTCTAACTAATGCTAAATATAGTTTGAGGAAGACTTGGGCTTCTGTTGCTTACGCTCCTTGAAATAAATCCCAGTACCCTATTAGCTCGATTTCTAGCTTGAATGCATTGTGCCCTTGGACGGAGATCAGAGCTCACTAAGACCCCTAAATCCTCTCGCACCCAGACCTATTTATGAGAGTGTCATTTAAGCAATAGTTATGTGAGGGGTTGTTCTACCTACACTCAGAATACTGCACTTCCACATTGAACTCCATTTGCCATTTATCCGCCCAGTCATACAATCTGTTGAGTTCACCTTGGAGAATACTAGCGTCCTGATCTGACTCAATTACTCTACCGATCTTGGTATCATCTGCAAATTTACTAACATCACTACTAATTCCTTTATATATATATATATATATATATATATATATATATATATATATATATATATATATATATATATATATATATATATATATATATATATATATATATATATATATATATATATATATAAAGCCTTAAAAACAAAGTGCAGGAGAACCCTCGATCTCTTTCGTGTTATTTCATACACTTCATGGGGCGCTGACCGCACAATACTCCTGCGCCTCTACCAGGCAATCATGGGGTCGAGACTGCCCTTCGGCTGCGAAGTATACACATCGGTAACAACCGCCCGCCTCCGCACATTTGATGCAGTCCATCACGCGCCAGTCCGACTGTCAACAGATGCTTTTAGATCATCCCCCATGTCAAGTCTTTTAGTTGACGCAGGAGTGCCACCCTTAGACTTGCAGATAGATGGACTTCTGATTAAGTACTGGTACAGGCATAACTTCTATTTGGGAGACTGGGGAGTTCCCAGGCTTACGTGGATTATTCCGTGGACTTTTATGTCGCACGGACTTGTCTTGGGCAGATCCTCTAGGAGGTAGGGACCTCTCAGAAGCACCACCAGGAGCCGTGAATGGCTCCAAGGTGGCGATGGGAGGGGACCGTGTGAGAGTTTCAGGAGACAGGCGGACGTCAGGGAGGGAGGCAGGCCGGGTAAAGGTAATTTACCCATACACCGGGGGTTTCTCTCATTTCCCCACACCCCCACCCACCACGGAGCCCAGCAAGGGGAGGCTGGATGCTGAGGCCAGACCACACCGAACAGCCCCAGGGGTAATGGGGGAGTATACGCAGCCACTGCCAGGTATTTAACGGCGGCCGCGGGACCGTTGCGATCGCCCACCCGGCAGTGACCGCTTGACCCTAGCCATCGCATGGCCCTAGCCATCGCATGACCAGCCGACTGATTCAGTGAGGCCACACTGAACCCCAACCCTCCCACCAAAGGAGCGTGTTGCCCACCGAGGGGAACTACACTCTGCCCCGCGGTGGACTCAACTCCCAGATGAGAGGGCACGAGGAGTATACGGGATGCCACGCACGGCCAACACGTGGGCGGACAGTAGCCCTGCCCTAGGTGGTAAAAGGGTGGGTGCAGGCAACATCACCAGTAGGCCTCCTCTGCCGGTGATGAAGGGGGAGCACTTGGTCTACGAGGCCAGCGGACATCGAGCCCTATCGAGGTAGGTGGAGCCGCCGACCTCGTCTCAAGTCTCGTCACCACGACAAGGTGACTCCCCTTCGACGGGGATCCTGAATGGAGGGGGCCAAGGGGGCGCCCATGGAGTTCGTGGCTTGAGTAAGTCGATAGATCCTGCCAGGAGATACTCAGGATGAGAAGGGGACCTGCATGGAAACTCACCATGAGGGACTTGGGTTGGTATTCTTAACCGCTCCTTTCTCTTACAGCACTCATTTCTAAAGGCCAAAAGAGAGATTAAACGCGTCCCCATGAGTGGTTCTTTACATTCATGGTGCAGAAACCTTGTCAAACTACCACCAGGGTCATAAAATAATCTATAGAACGCCCACAAATCCTACGAAATCCTTGATAAATGTATGTGCTTGGACCCCGAAAGGTTTAAGAATATGACCCTTGGCGTCGTAGGGTGTTTGTGGCGACGGACCCCCCGGCGCATGCCCTCATTGATTGATTACTTGATTCCACAAATCTATATAACAATAATGATTTTTTACTTTCACTTCTATTGAAATTCCTTGGTAATCTTCCATGAACATCAATAAAGTAACTCACAAGAAGAAGTAACGTAAGGAGGGACAATGTAAGGCGTCCTTCAGTTTTAATTACGAGCATGGCGAGAAAGAGCGAGAAAACCTTTGATTGTGAGTGGGGCGTCGGGGGTGACCTGTTTAGGCGGCGGCAAACATATGTCATGGAAGTGTTGCCGCAGGTATCATGAACCCCGGCCTTGTTGAGAGCCCTGCGGGGGGATGCGTGAATCAGATAGATAGCTGTATGGATAGGTCAAAAGGAAGATAGAGACATAGATAGACAGACAAACAGGCAGACAGAGAGACTGACAGAAAGAGAGCTTGCTATTTTTTTCGATTTTTTCGCATATTCAATCGTTAATTCTTTCTTCGTTTTCTTGTGTGTGTGTGTGTGTGTGTGTGTGTGTGTGTGTGTGTGTGTGTGTGTGTGTGTGTTTTAATACTCATATAGCTACACGTACCGTACCTGTCATGAACTAACGCAGTCTGTCAGCAGCTACACACAGAGTAACACACGCAGAGGAGCACCTCTCATAAATCACGCAGCAACTTCTAAAGCAACATGACTTTTTTATGGGAATGAACTCTTAAGGCAATGATGGACAGCAGGAAAGCTTCACTGAGAGGCGCCTCACCATCACCAACAGCAATAACCACAATAAAGGCGCCTCTGTATCTGGGACTCAGTAGGTTCGGCCGAATATCATTGTTGCTTTGCTGTCCCACTTTGCTTGCTGTGTTCGTGACTGTATCATAGCTTGGTATTGTAAGACACTTTGGCTTCTCACATCAGCTATTTCTAAAGGCTAGAGAGGGGGCCAGTCAAGTTGTAGTGAGTGTTTCTTCAGGTTCATGGTACAGAGGAAGGGTCAAACTACCACCAGGGCCATAAAACTACTACTGGAAATGCTTAAAACTCCTACGAAAGCCTTGTCAAATATGTGGTTTTTGACGACGAACTGTCTTCTAATACGACCCATAGTATGTGTCTGTGTCTGCTTCTTGAACCCAGTCTGTGCCAGTCTGCTTCATGTGTGTGTGTGTGTGTGTGTGTGTGTGCTTGCTGAACCCAGTCTGCGCCAGTCTACTTGCCGCGTCCCGGGCGTTGAGGGGAAAGAGACGGATGGAAGGGGAGAAGAAGATATGGTAGGAACGGGGCAGGGGATGGTAGGAAAGGAAGGTAGGGGAGAAGGGGAAGGAGAGGTAAAAGGAGGTGGGATGGGAAGGAAGGGGAGAAGGGAAAGGGGAAAGAGGGGAAGGAGAGAAAGGGGAAGAAGGGAATGAAGAGGTAAAAGGGAAGAGAAGAGGGAAGGAGAAAGGGTAGGAGAGAGAGGGGATGCAAGAGGGAAGAAGGGAGAAGGGGAAGGAGAGGAAGGAGGAGGAGGAGGAGGGCCAACAGGACTCGACTTCCCGTCCCTTTCCTGGTCCTTAAAAGAGGCCGCGGCGGCAAGAGCTTATCTGGAAATTTACATGGAGGTAGAATTTGTGGAGTCCAAATGGGCCGCTAATCCCCTAAGTCTATATACACCAAGTCAAGTCATACGCAGGTTTGTGGGAGGAGACACGGCCGAGGCGTGGCTTATGCGTGACGTTCCTTGGAGCCAAACTAGAGAATGTAGCAACAGGGATCTAGAGAAAACGAGAAAAGACGGACTAATTTAAATCAATCACTTCAACATGCACTCCCTCACACCCCACACCGCCGTTTGTAGGCATTGGAAATACAGTCACGCAATAGCATAATAAAAAGGCATATGTTTTTCATTAGAAGGCGAGAATGCACATCCAGAGTGCACATACGGCCGCAACTTTAGTCACCCCTGAACTGGCAGGTATTTTTTTTTTGGGGGGGCCCCAAGTGACGTCATCCCGCTGCTCCGCCCCAAAACCGACTCCTGCGCGTACCGGTCGCAGTTTTGAAGCAGAGTGACTTGACTTGGTATATATAGACTTAGCTAATCCCATTCATTGTGGTGAAGGCGCCGAACTGAGCTGAGCTGAGGGCCGCAAGATGGCAGATACCCGGTTGAGAGAGCTCACGCCCACCACCTCAGTTGCTGCCTTCAGGCCACTTCTCATCCATTACGGCGGTGTTGTTTTTGATTACCGTACACTTACTGATCCGGTAGAAATATTTCGTAAATACTAATATATTTTTTTACATTATAAATGAAAACATATCCATTCGAGATTTCGCAAGCTTATCACACCACTAATTCACTAATGTTTCTTTGCTTACACGTTTATCTGCCACTAATCAGCACAGACAGTCAGAGTATTCCTAACAGCTATTAAAGCTCTCTGTAAACTTTTCTGGAATAGCAATACCTCATATGTAAATAGGTTTTAACCCCTTGACTGCGGATTTCCTACAAGAAGACATCACAAGCTACAGGAATGGAACAAAAAGTGGCTGATACTATTCAATGAAGAAAAATGTAAAATCCTGCACCTTAGGAGGGGATATCCAGCACACCAATACCACATGGGAAACACTCCACTATCCACCACAGAGGCAGAAGAAGACCTAGGAATACATGTTACCAGGCTACCAGTGAAGGGATATCCAGCACACCAATACCACATGGGAAACACTCCACTATCCACCACAGAGGCAGAGAAAGACCTGGGAATACATGTTACCAGGCTACCAGTGAAGGGATATCCAGCACACCAATACCACATGGGAAACACTCCACTATCCACCACAAAGGCAGAGAAAGACCTGGGAATACATGTTACCACATGGGAAACACTCCACTATCCACCACAAAGGCAGAGAAAGACCTGGGAATACATGTTACCAGGCTACCAGTGAAAGCCAAATCCGTGCCAATCGCAGAGGACGAGTTAACAACAGCTTTGATTAGCAATACTAATGGTATCCTAGATGAACTGAAAATGAGTCTACTATTTACAATCATTACACACCGCGGAAACCCAGGTGGCCTGTGACCTGACCCCTCTGAGCTGACTTAACACCTGACATTGGACAGGTATCCGCCATCTTGCGGCCTTACGGATGACAGTTAATGACCTTGCCACTCCACTCCAGGTTCCGCGGGAGAGCCGGCACATGACCTCACTTACTTCATTGTCACCTGAATGACCTGATCACAGATGCAGGTGTTCGTCTATATCTTGGTACGAAAAAAGGTACAAAAAAAGTATCGTACTTTCGTACCGTACTACCGTACTATTAGAAAAATATCGTACCGTACTTTTGCCGTCCTCAGATTCGTACCGTACCGTAATTTCGTCCCGTACCATACCGTACTATATGCCTTGCCCCAGGTACATTTTTGTCAAGTACAAATGTGCGCAAGACACACTAATGTTATTACACAATAATAACACTGAAGGTCAAATAAGACACCGTATCATATCCGACAATCATCCTAAAAACAATTGTACAGTATCCGGGATGAAATAACTCGTATACTGGCTGAAGAGAGCCAGGACGCAGTATGCGCGTCCTCGTGTTCAAGGGGTTAATGATAGTTCGCCGGCTCCACAGGTCAGGGGCTGATGTCGACTCCAGCAATCATACCGCCATGGAAATTTAATTCAGCGGTAAATCACACGAACCTTTTTTCGGGCAGTGATACTTTTCAGTTACGTTCGTTATTTTACTTATGCGATAACGATGACGACGTGAGGATGGGTGATGACTTTATTGGCCAAGCCTCGTCACTGTGGCATCCTCGTGTCTGGCAAAGCCTCGCCCTTGTTCTTGAACTTGAACCTAGCTAGCTAAGTCTATATATACCAAGTCAAGTCGCTCTGCTTCAAAACTGCGAACGGTACGCGCAGGGGGCGGTTTGGGGGCGGAGCATCGGGATGATGTCACTTGAAGGTAAAAAAAAATTAATACCCGCCAATTCAGGGGTGACTAAAGTTGCGGCCGTGTGTGCACTTTGGATGTGCATGCTCTTGCTTTCACAGCGCGTTCAGGCAAGCCACTGATGAAAAAAATATGCCTTTTTATTGTGCTATTGCGTGACTGTAATTCCAATGCCTACAAACGGCGGTGTGGGGTGTGAGGGAGGGCATGTTGAAGTGATTGATTTAAATTAGTCCGCCTTTCCTCGTTTTCTCTAAATTCCTGTTTCTACATTCTCTAGTTTGGCTCCAAGCAACGTCACACATAAGCCACGCCTCGGCCGTGTCTCCTCCCACAAACCTTCGTATGACTTGACTTGGTGTATATAGACTTAGCTAGCTAGGTCCACGGGCTCACCATGCCCGCACGCTGACCACCGCCTCCCCACGGAAGCCCTCATCACACTTACTCAGTTCAATTATAAATCCTTGCTAACTGTTACCTTAGTATTTTGATTCCTGCATTATTTAATAAACTATTTTCCTCTTCACTTATTTTTTTCCTAGGTGTCTTGAGCCACATCAAGACCGGCATTCATACTGGCCTGCTAATGAAACAAAAGCGGCATTTACTTCTGCTTATTGGGTAACTTTCAATAACACAGTTTTCTGGAGGGACAAAAATATATACTTATGATTTGCTGTTACTCACACATCTTGTTTTAATAACACTATTTTTAATGTTGTTTTTCCTTAAGAAACTGTTTTGTTATCTTATCTTCAGATACCCTTCTCCCCCACTCTTGTGCACAGTGGTGTTCCACAGGGCTCTGTCCTATCACCCACTCTCTTCTTGTTATTCATCAATGATCTTCTTTCCATAACAAACTGTCCTATCCACTCATACGCTGATGACTCCACTCTGCATTATTCAACTTCTTTCAACAGAAGACCCTCTCAACAGGAATTACATGACTCCAGACTGGAGGCTGCAGAACGCTTAACCTCAGACCTTGCTATCATTTCCGATTGGGGTAAAAGGAACCTTGTGTCCTTCAATGCCTCAAAAACCCAATTTCTCCACCTATCAGCTCGACACAATCTTCCAAACACCTATCCCCTATTCTTCGACAACACTCAGCTGTCACCATCTTCAACACTAAACATCCTCGGTCTATCCTTAACTCAAAATCTTAACTGGAAACTTCACATCTCGTCTCTCACTAAATCAGCTTCCTCGAGGTTGGGCGTTCTGTATCGTCTCCGCCAGTTCTTCTCCCCCGCACAGTTGCTATCCATATACAGGGGCCTTGTCCGCCCTCGTATGGAGTATGCATCTCACGTGTGGGGGGCTCCACTCACACAGCTCTCTTGGACAGAGTGGAGTCTAAGGCTCTTCGTTTCATCAGCTCTCCTCATACTGATAGTCTTCTACCTCTTAATTTCCACCGCCATGTTTCCTCTCTTTCTATCTTCTACAGATATTTTCACGCTGACTGCTCTTCTGAACTTGCTAACTGCATGCCTCCCCCCCTCCCGTGGCCCCGCTGCACGCGACTTTCTACTCATGCTCATCCCTATACTGTCCAAGCCCCTTATGCAAGAGTTAACCAGTATCTTCACTCTTTCATCCCTCACGCTGGTAAACTCTGGAACAATCTTCCTTCTTCTGTATTTCCTCCTGCCTACGACTTGAACTCTTTCAAGAGAAGGGCATCAGGACACCTCTCCTCCCGAAATTGACCTCTCTTTCGACCACCTGTTTGGATTCTTTTTGTGAGCAGCGAGTAGCGGACTTTCTTTTTATTACTGTTTACTCTTTGTTGTGCCCTTGAGCTGTCTCCTTTGTTGTGATAAAAAAATAAAAAAGTCTCAACTCCCAGCATCGGCCAGCCACCTGTTCCTGACACATGTGCGTTCTCAGTATAACACAGCATCGATCCACGACCACGTGTCCTTGTATGTTTTGCGTGAGTCAGCTGCATTTACGCATATATAACGCCTGTCCTCCGCCAGCAGCCAGCACTCCCATGGCCCGCCTTTTACCGTTGGTGGCAGCCGCGGCCCTCCTGGGCCCGGCAGCCTCCACCGTTATTTCCCGACGGCTGTGTGGTGAAGTGGAGGGTGACTTCTATCAGTTTTCTGCTGACGTCTTGGGTACCAATGAAACAATAGACTTTGGAAATTACCGAGGTCAGGTAAGTGTTGAACCTCAGTTTTAAGGTGAACTTATGCTTTTTCTGGGATATCATACCTTTTCTTAAATACCACCATACCTTTCTTCTGATAACTTATACTCATTTTCATACCCGACAGGTGGTGTTGGTAGCCAATGTGGCCACCTACTGAGGGCTCACCATCGCCTCATATACCCAAATGAATGCACTGGCGGAGATCTATGCAGATCAGGAATTCGTCATCCTTGGATTTCCTTGTAACCAGTTTGGTCTGGTGAGTTTCAGTTGCCTGGGATGCTTTTTATCGTTCCATCGCTTATGTGAAAACAATCTTTGTATTGAGTACTGATGCAAAACTTAATGAACTGATAAACTGGGTAGAATATCACCACCTCTCAGCGATCGCTGTCTTTAAAAATACCCTTTTTCGCTTAGAGATTTTGATTTTGTCTGACCCCAATCTCTCTGCTCCGTGGTGCTCTTCATTAACACGCCATAGCAAGAACCAGGGGCGACTGCCAATGAGATCATTAACGGGATCAAATACGTACGTCCCGGAGGTGGCTTTGAGCCCAACATGACCCTCTTTAGGAAGACTGAAGTCAACGGGGCTGATGAAGATCCCATCTTCACTTTCCTAAAGGTAAGTCTTGCTCATTCTTGCATCAATATGTTTGCTATAAGGAAAGAAGAACAAATGGAAAGGTGACATTTGATAGAGTAGAGCCTTATAGAATAAGTAAAAGTTAAGGAAAATTTGGTATTACAACACCCTTTCTTCATCTGTCCAGAGCGGTTGTGAGTACACCGACACCGAATACTCGTCAGGTCTCTACTACGAGCCTCTCACAATCGGTGATATCCACTGGAACTTTGAAAAGTTCCTGATTGACAAGACCGGCAAGCCATACACCCGCTACCATCCAACCGTGATCACAACTGCTGCTCTCGAGGATGACATAAACACTCTTCTAAGTGCCTAATGGTGCCAGCAGTCTGATGTATCCTTAGGAGCCCCTCACACCCATCCACACGCAGCAACCCGCCTGTGACGCCATCGCCAGAAACCTCGAGTGGGCGATGTCTGAAATCAGCAGGAGGGCGAGGGCTGTTGTGCATTCTGGCCGAAGCTCTCCTGCTTGGGGGCGGCTGACGTGGATGGGCGAGACGGCTGGGTGGGTATCTGAGTGCTAGGAAGTTTGTTTTCCTATACTGTTCATGAAATAGTAAAGTCTTTTCTCTAACAGAAATATATGGTTTCCTTAAAAAAATACCGACTGCAGGATGCACCGGAGTGTTTTCACTATAGTTGCATCTGGGATGTGACAGACTGGAAGGAGAAGGATGATTTCGAGAGGGAAATCCAATCCTATTTCAAATACTCGGATAAAGGGTTTAAAGGTTCTTCCACAGGCTTAATGAACTCGCTATATATTGTCCCTTTAAACCTTCAAACTGATAATACAATAACAAAACCCGTTCTAAGCGACGTATCATCTCCAGATGAAGTCACTACACAATATTAAATCGCAATGGTTCAGTGACGCGATTTTGACACCCAGGTCCTTGACACACTGAACGATTTTGACACCCAGGTCCTTGACATACTGAACGATTTTGAGTTTCACGTCACATACTTCATAATCGTACTTTTTTTTTTTTTTTTTTTATTGCTGTTCCAACTTGAAGATCTTGGCACTTATTCATATCATCCATATCCATCTCTCAGTCCAAGATGAAATGTCACTCAAATTTTGGAAGCTTTGCCTGACTTAGTCTAAGAGGGCCAAATTACCAATCCTCGGGTCGCCGCAAATTTAGTAAAATAATTACGGAGTCCTGCATCAACGTCAGTGACATCTTATGAACAGCACGGGGCCTAGAACTGAGCACTGAAGGACAACTCTGGTGACTGGTGCCCATTCTGAGGCAATTCTATCAGTCAATACCCTTTATGGTCTCCTGTTCTGCTATTTTGCGATCAAGTGGCGTACTTTACCTGAAATGTCTAGCTAGGGGCTTGATTTTGTAAGTAATTTATGGTGTGGAACGTTATCAAATGCTT
The DNA here is from genome assembly GCF_024679095.1 of Eriocheir sinensis. NCBI lineage: Eukaryota > Metazoa > Arthropoda > Malacostraca > Decapoda > Varunidae > Eriocheir > Eriocheir sinensis. The sequence continues at coordinate 581,109 of NC_066512.1, forward strand.
TCTGAAAATCCAAAGACGACGTCTAGTGACTTGGTTGTCATAGACTGAAAGAGGTCTTTATGAATGGAGTAGAATAGACAAACAGGATCTTTTGTTCCGGAAGCCATGTAGTGAATCCTTAATTAGTGAGTGACTTTCAAGTTAACTCATTGATTATGGAACCAACCTACCAGTATTTTAACCCGGTGGTAGCAGCGGGGATCATGTTTCTTAATGGTCCCTCCAAGCGAGAAAAATGAGAAAAAATCACCCTTCACACAAACCATTTCATAATATATATCAAAGCATTTGTGACCAGATTATGTATCATCTATTTTTGGGTGTTTATATCATGGCACAAATTTGGCCCGTCGCTGCTACCGGGTTAAGCAGTTGGTTTATGAAGCCAGAAGGTGATGAAACAGTTTATAGAGAGCACAAATCTTTTGAGGCTGCTTGTTGCAGTCTAAAAAATCCTTTAATAATATCAGCCATTGTTTATTAAGGTTCGAATAATGAACCTCTTTATTGTTATTGTTGCATCAAAACGAGACTTTGATTCAAGTATAGCATAAGTAAGAATACCCAGTCAAACATATATTGCAAAATTCATTAAAAAAATAACTATATTTCCATGAAATTTTACAATGAAAAAATATTTAAAAAAAATAGATGCTGTTCAATACATACATAAGTATAATAGACCAGACAGTTTGTCATAATTATAAATACAATGAAATGATGTGATGAAGTGAATACATCACACTTGATGACAAGAGGCACAGAATGTGGGGTGTTCATCTCTTTTACTCACGCCCTTTGGCTCTGTATGGAAAGGAAGGGCAGCCTATCAGTAGTGTGGTAGTATGGACAGATGTATTATCACAGTGGAGAAGGAGGAAGAGTGAGGACATTAGGTCCTTCTCCTGCTTAGAAGATAAAAAGGAGAAGAGAGAGAGACCCTCTCTCCATTTCCAATTTTGCATATCAAAATAGTCAGTATAGTATTAAATCTAAAAAAAAATAGTAAGTTTAAGAGAAAAATATATGTCACACGCATAACAACATAGTTACCCATCAATTCTGACCAGGCCAGACCCCCCCAGCACCTCCACTCTCGCCGCGCGCGCTGACTTGTCCTAATTTCTCCCTATGCCGAACCATAAGAGACTTCGGGAATATGCGACGGGGCAGTCGGCGTGCAGCTCACCCAGCTGTTCCTCTTCCCTTCCGGGCTGGTCGACAAATTGGTACCCGGGGAAACCCGACGAGGACGAACTGTTGGAACCTGGATGCCACACTGGCCCTGTGTCCAGCGGTAATAGATCCTTCCCGTCACGCGCTCAAGCCGCAAGAGGCAATTTGATGGAGATAAGCACCGAGGCTACGCGCAGGTATGGCGTATGCCCTTTCCCTTTGAGTAAGTGTAACCGTTAAAACCGTTTTGTGAGTAAAGCTGCCTCTCAGGCAGATGCGAGCACGCAGCAAGCAAGTTCAAATGAACAGGAGGCTACCCATTAAAATAGCTAAGATAAAAATAAAAGAAGGAAGCAGCTGTATGAACTGCAATTTTGAGAGACTATTATATAATCGATTAGTAATGAAAGCCTGTGAGTTAGCCATAGCTTGATCGTACAGTTTAATATTTGTTTATGAGCTCTCTCCTCACTTTTACTTGACTTCTCAAAATCAAACTATTTTTTCCGTTTTGTACAACACCATTGGGGGATAGCAAATTTGTTTATATGACAAAATGGTTTTGTTTGTACGTGATGAACAATGTGAAAATAACTCACATGCCGAACAATACATCCCGCAATCTTTTGAAATGTTAATCGTGTGAATTATTCGTGGAGTAAAATGATGCCTTCCTCTGTCTGTATTTCCTCTTGCCTACGGCTTGAACTCTTTCAAGAGGGGAGTATCAAGACGCTTCTCCGTCTGAAATTGACCATTTATTTTTGGCTTCTCATTCTGTTTTCTTTACAGGAGCAGTGCGTAGCGGGATTCCTTTTTTTGTCTTGCCTTTGAGCTGTTTCCTCTGATGAAAAAAAAATAGCTTGCCTACCATAATGTAGCCTATAGTTGGGAACACAAAAGCAACATCAAATGTAAATGAATTAAGTTTTATTTTCTAATATTGCCTTTTGTTCTACAATTCGTTATTCTCGTCGGAATTTCCACATCAAGTTTATGTTGTTATTAATTTTTATCATATTCACACACTACCAACTGCTTCCCACGTGATTCGTTTCAACGCAGTAGACTGGACTTGCTCACTCAGGTAAATTATGTGTTTATCTCATCTTGCGTGTGTCCAGCCAGATGGTACAATGAACTTTGCTTGGACCGCCTGGGAGCAGAGGGTGGAGGGCCGGCTGCTTACAGCTCTGCTTTATTTTACCTTGGCACGACGCATAACATAACACACACACACACACACACACACACACACATATAATTGTCGTGACGCGTGGCAACGCAGCAGAGATGTGTGGGCGCCCGGACCGTAGCCCACACCCCTAGCCGAAGCTCGCACACACACACACACACACACACACACACACACACACACACACACACACACACACA
>NC_066512.1:583779-588779 GCF_024679095.1 Eriocheir sinensis
TGCTTTAGAAGTGGCTGCGTGATTTATGAGAGGTGCTCCTCCGCGCGTGTTACTCTGTGTGTAGCTGCTGACAGACTGTGTTAGTTCATGACAGGTACGGTACGTGTAGCTATATGAGTATTAAAACACGCACACACACACACACACACACACACACACACACACACACACACACACACAAGAAAACGAAGAAAGAATAAACGATTGAATATGCGAAAAAATCGAAAAAAATAGCAAGCTCTCTTTCTGTCAGTCTCTCTGTCTGCCTGTTTGTCTGTCTATCTATGTCTTTATCTTCCTTTTGACCTATCCATACAGCTATCTATCTGCTTCACGCATCCCCCCGCAGGGCTCTCAACAAGGCCGGGGTTCATGATGGCTGCGGCAACACTTCCATGACATATGTTTGCCGCCGCCTAAACAGGTCACCCCCGACGCCCCACTCACAATCGAAGGTTTTCTCGCTTTCAACTCGGCGATGACAAGTTGACAGCACTCGCTCTTTCTCGCCATGCTCGTAATTAAAACTGAAGGACGCCTTACTTTGTCCCTCCTTACGTTACTTCTTCTTGTGAGTTACTTTATTGATGTTCATGGAAGATTACCAAGGAATTTCAATAGAAATGAAAGTAAAAAATCATTATTGTTATATAGATTTGTGGAATCAAGTAATCAATCAATGAGGGCATGCGCCGGGGGGTCCGTCGCCACAAACACCCTACGACGCCAAGGGTCATATTCTTAAACCTTTCGGGGTCCAAGCACATACATTTATCAAGGATTTCGTAGGATTTGTGGGCATTTCTATAGATTATTTTATGACCCTGGTGGTAGTTTGACAAGGTTTCTGCACCATGAATGTAAAGAACCACTCATGGGGACGTGTTTAATCTCTCTTTTGGCCTTTAGAAATGAGTGCTGTAAGAGAAAGGAGCGGTTAAGAATACCAACCCAAGTCCCTCATGGTGAGTTTCCATGCAGGTCCCCTTCTCATCCTGAGTATCTCCTGGCAGGATCTATCGACTTACTCAAGCCACGAACTGCATGGGCGCCCCCTTGGCCCCCTCCATTCAGGATCCCCGTCGAAGGGGAGTCACCTTGTCGTGGTGATGAGACTTGAGGCGAGGTCGGCGGCTCCACCTACCTCGATAGAGCTCGATGTCCGCTGGCCTCGTAGACCAAGTGCACCCCCTTCATCACCGGCAGAGGAGGCCTACTGGTGATGTTGCCTGCACCCACCCTTTTACCACCTAGGGCAGGGCTACTGTCTGCCAACGTGTTGTCCGTGCGTGGCGTCCCGTATACTCCCCGTGCCCTCTCATCTGGGAGTTGAGTCCACCGCGGGGCAGAGTGTAGTTCCCCTCGGTGGGCAACACGCTCCTTTGGTGGGAGGGTTGAGGTTCAGTGTGGCCTCACTGAATCAATCGGCTGGTCATGCGATGGTTAGGGCCATGCAATGGCTAGGGTCAAGCGGTCACTGCCGGGTGGGCGATCGCAACGGTCCCGCGGCCGCCGTTAAACACCTGGCAGTGGCTGCGTATACTCCCCCATTACCCCTGGGGCTGTTCGGTGCGGTCTGGCCCCAGCATCCAGCCTCCCCTTGCTGGGCTCCGTGGTGGGTGGGGGTGTGGGGAAGTGAAAGAAACCCCCTGTGTATGGGTAAATTACCTTTCCCCGGCCTGCCTCCCTCCCTGACGTCCGCCTGTCTCCCGAAACTCTCACACGGTCCCCTCCCATCGCCACCTTGGAGCCTTTCACGGCTCCTGGCGGTGCTTCTGAGAGGTCCCTACCTCATAGAGGATCTGCCCAAGACAAGTCCGTGCGACATAAAAGTCCACGGAATAGTCCACGTAAGCCTGGGAACTCCCCAGTCTCCCAAATAGAAGTTATGCCTGTACCAGTACTTAATCAGAAGTCCATCTATCTGCAAGTCTAAGGGTGGCACTCCTGCGTCAACTAAAAGACTTGACATGGGGGATGACCTAAAAGCATCTGTTGACAGTCGGACTGGCGCGTGATGGACTGCATCAAATGTGCGGAGGCGGGCGGTTGTTACCGATGTGTATACTTCGCAGCCGAAGGGCAGTCTCGACCCCATGATTGCCTGGTAGAGGCGCAGGAGTATTGTGCGGTCAGCGCCCCATGAAGTGTATGAAATAACACGAAAGAGATCGAGGGTTCTCCTGCACTTTGTTTTTAAGGCTTTATATATATATATATATATATATATATATATATATATATATATATATATATATATATATATATATATATATATATATATATATATATATATATATATATATATATAAAGGAATTAGTAGTGATGTTAGTAAATTTGCAGATGATACCAAGATCGGTAGAGTAATTGAGTCGGATCAGGACGCTAGTATTCTCCAAGGTGAACTCAACAGATTGTATGACTGGGCGGATAAATGGCAAATGGAGTTCAATGTAGGGAAGTGCAGTATTCTGAGTGTAGGTAGGAACAACCCCTCACATAACTATTGCTTAAATGACACTCTCATAAATAGGTCTGGGTGCGAGAGGGATTTAGGGGTCTTAGTGAGCTCTGATCTCCGTCCAAGGGCACAATGCATTCAAGTTAGAAATCGAGCTAATAGGGTACTGGGATTTATTTCAAGGAGCGTAAGCAACAGAAGCCCCGAAGTCTTCCTCAAACTATATTTAGCATTAGTTAGACCTCATCTTGACTATGCTGTTCAGTTCTGGTCACCTTACTATAGAATGGATATCAAAATGTTAGAATCGGTGCAGAGGAGAATGACTAAGATGATTCAGGGGTTGAGAAACTTGCCATACGAGGGAAGACTCAAACAGTTAAACTTGCATTCTCTAGAAAGGCGAAGGGTGCGTGGAGACATGATCGAGGTTTATAAATGGATGAAGGGCTTTAATAAGGGAGACATTCATAAGGTTTTGTTGGTAAGAGAACCGGGCAGGACACGAAGTAACGGGTTTAAACTGGATAAATTCAGATTCAACAGGGACATAGGCAAAAATTGGTTTACTAACAGGGTGGTGGATGAGTGGAATAGGCTTAGCAGTCATGTAGTGAGTGCCAATACAATTGTCACATTCAAAAATAGACAAGATAAATTCATGGACAGCGATATTAGGTGGGGTTAGATACACGGGAGCTTAGGGTCAAAGGAGCTGCCTCGTACAGGCCTACCGGCCTCTTGTAGACTCTTGCGTTCTTATGTTCTTATATATATATATATATATATATATATATATATATATATATATATATATATATATATATATATATATATATATATTATATATATATATACACACACACACACACACACACACACATATATATATATATATGTATATATATATATATATATATATATATATATATATATATACATGTATATATATATATATATATATATATGTATATATATGTATGTACGGATTTTTCAGTCACCGCCGAGTGGCTTAAAACTACCCACATGCTGTCCTGAAGACCACCCATCAACCCGGACTCTAGAGGAAGCCGTCCAAGCGAATCAAGAACGAGTTCCGGGGGGGCAGCATGAGCCAATGCAAGATGGCGCCACTATAATCACTCGCCTGCGCCAGAATGGGCTGGGCCGACCATCAGGCCCCACCTGGAAGAAGCCTTGGGCCGACCATCAGGCCCCACCAGGAAGATGCCTACCGGCGCAACAGCCAACGACGTAAAAAAAAAAAAATATATATATATATATATATATATATATATATATATATATATATATATATATATATATATATATAGATATATATATATATATATATATTATATATATTATATATATATATATATATATATATATATATATATATATATATATATATATATATATATATATATATATTTATATATATATATATATATATATATATATATATATATATATATATATATATATATATATATATATATATATATATATATATATGCGCCTACGTGCGCAGCGACATCACTTGCTCTCGTGCCCACGACCTTGACTCTTCTGAATTTTCCACCATCTGGCTATGACTTCATTGTCATTCTATTACTAAATACATCTGTGCTATTTATCTCTCACCTAACTCAACTAACTATGTAAAATTCTTTGACTATTTGAACTCTAAAGTGGAGCACATCTTGACTCATTCTCCCTTCGCTGAAATCTCCATCTTGGGAGATTTCAATGTTCACCACCAGCTTTGGCTTTCATCCTTTTTCACTGACCAGCCTGGTGAACAAGCTTACAACTTTTCTCTCCTCAACGATCTAGAGCAGTTGGTTCAGCACCCAACTCGTATTTCCGACCGTCTTGGAGACAGGCCCAACATTCTAAACCTCTTCCTTACCTCTAATCCTTCTGCCTACTCTGTCAAACTGTTCTCTCCGTTGGGCTCCTCCGATCACAACCTTATTCCTGTATCCTGTCCTATCGCTCCTGTTCATCCTCTGGACCAACAGAAGAGGCGATGCTTCTGGCTTTTTGCCTCAGCTCGGTGGGACGACCTGAGGATGTACTTTTCCGATTTCCCGTGGAATGATTACTGCTTCCAGGAGAGAAACCCCTCTGTGTGTGCTCAGCGCATCACAGTGGTGATTGTCTCTGGAATGGAGGCATACATTCCACGTACTTTCTCTGCTCCTCAAGCTAAAAAGCCTTGGTTTAATCATGCCTGTTCTCCTGCTATTAAAGATAGAGAGGCAGCTCACAAAAGGTTCCAGAGTTTTCGAACTCCCACTAACTTTGATCTATACATTTCAGCCCGGAATCGTGCCAAATCTATTCTCCGACTTACCAAAACTTCTTTTATAAATAGAAAATGTCAACACCTTGCTTCTTCTAATTCTTCCCGTGACTTCTGGCATCTAGCCAAAAATATCTCCTCCAATCTCACTTCTTCCTCTTTTCCTCCTCTCCTTAACACTGACGGCAGCACTGCCGTCTCATCTGTCTCTAAGGCTGAACTTTTCG
>NC_066512.1:593779-598779 GCF_024679095.1 Eriocheir sinensis
ACGTGCGATGAAAAAGGATTACACAGTCTAATAATTTATTTTTCCATGTTGAAAATACAGGTAAACTTACTACCAGGTAAAGATTTTCTTACAGCAAAAGGTCTTTTACGATATTTGTATCTTGACTGCTCTTTGATGCTATAAATGGACACAGTCACCACAGGACAGCCCCAGGGAGCAGAAATATTGGATGATCCTGTCACTATTCTCCCTCCATTTCATCTGGCCTGTACGGTTCTCTTTTCTTCTCTTCTGTAGCTCACATTCCATTGCTTTGGACTGTTAAGCCCTAGTAAATGAACTTATCTACCTTTGCCAACTTAATGAAACCTTACTGTACCATCTCCATAGGGCTCACTCACATGTACTCAGGCTTGCTCCTCCTAGTTCATTTTCAGTTTCTTTCCTGCCCTCACTACACATCACAATGTCACCCATAAATATCATGGTCCATGGAGACTGCTGCCTCAACCAAACAGACATAACCTAACCAAACTTAACCACTGCAGCCGCCGCCCTGACTGTCCAGTGCACTGACAGTTCTGGTTCGGTTATGTTAGGTTTTCTTAGATTAGTTAGTTTTCTTTATTACTTCTATTGAATTACTTATTTGTATATTTTCTTCAAATTATAATGGTTTTGAGTACTATTAATCTAAAAATACTAAGAAATAAAGCAGGGGGAATTGTTTCTTCACTCAAAGAAATGGATATTTGGGATAACCTGGGGAAAATAAACTGGTAACTCTCCTGTCACACTAGCCATATCCCAGGATAATTAGTTCTTACCAACAACCAGCTCTAGGGCCAATAAAATGGAGATGAGCAATGAGGCCACATGCCGCTAAAGCATATGCCCCCAACTTTACCTTTATTAATTAATTTAGCATGGGGTAAAGAATTTATCATTACATATTAATATTTTATTGATAATATAGCTTTATTTACCCTTAGTACGTGTGATGAAAAAAAGGATTACACAGTTTAATAATTTATTTTTCCATGTTGAAAATACAGGTAAATTTATTACCAAATAAAGATTTTCTTACAGCAAAAGGTCTTTTATGATATCTGTAACTTGACTGCTCTTTGATGATATAAATGGACACAGTCACCACAGGACAGCCCCAGGGCTTTGTCCTGGAGCAGAAATATCGGATGATCGTGTCACCATTCTCCCTCTATTCCACCTGGCCTGTACGGTACTCTTTTCTTCCTTTCTGTAGCACACGTTCCATTGCTTTGTTCTGTTAAGCCCTAGTATTTGAACTTATCAACCTTTGCCAACTCCACTAACTGAAACCTCACTGTACCATTTCCGTAGGGCTCACTCACATGTACTCAGTCTTGCTCCTGCTGATTTTCATCCCTCTTATACAGTGCATACCTCCACCTCTCTAGTTCATTTTCAGTTTCTTCCCTGCCTTCACTAAATATCACAATGTCATCCACAAATATCATGGTCCATGGAGACTGCTGCCTGACCTCATCCGTCAGCCTGTACATCACTACTGAGAATGAGCGGACTGATCCTAGGTGTAGTCTAACCTTGACCCTGACACTCTTTGTAACTCCTGCCATACCAGCAACATCATAAACTTTTTTGGACACATGGTGTGCTTCCTCGGATAGAGAAATTATATGTAGAAAGTGTACCAGGTATATCAGTTGACATCTCCAATAGCCCTGCTACCTGATGATGACAATTTATATGCAGTCAGCTATGGTGAAGAGGAAATTGCTTGTGACCAGGTATTTCACTGTGACAAGCATCTTAAGACTCGGAAGAATTCCACATCCTGTGGGAGAGACATATATGTACATAAAGTATTATTTAAAAAAAATGCTGTCATGTTGAAATTAGGATGAAAATAAATAAATGTTGGGTGTGCAGAAAACAAGAGAACTGAGAAAAACAAGCTGGAAAATTTAAACAAGTACACTATAACAGTGACTGAGGGACAGTGATGAATGGAAGAACAAATTGTAATGCTAATGCAGCTATAGCATTTGCCCCCAACTTTATTTTTTTAAACTTAAAGATAGGAAGGGGGCGAGCCGAACCTATCCTGCACAATCCTACATAACCTACCTGAAGATTTTGGCCTGACCTGAGTGGTATATTTCAGAGACTGCCTTCAATTTTTGGGGTAACCTATGATGCTTTATCGTATGGAAATAACTGTCGCACCAGAATACAACGACGAGAACAATGGAGCAAAATATTTACAGAATAACAACACAGCTATTTCAAGAAAATAAAAAAAAATCTCCTTAACTGCCATTCCCATAAATTATTCAGAAATTAATATTGTAGTCAGTATTTTAAATAAATGAGAAAAATCATCTTATTGCTGTGGAAACTTGCTGTGAAGTAGCTGTCAGGGCAAATGACACTATCCTAGAGCTGCAGCTCAACATTAGGATAATAACCTATCACTGCTCAGGATAATAACCTATTGCTGATAAAATAAAATATGGCGACTTAATAGATTGAGAATTATATATGATTCCACGGAACTAAGCAAACCTAATAATTAGTACCCTAATGCCGTCTGAATCAATCAGAGCTAAAATAGTTACCTTTCACTGTAAGACAGTAGCCTATCACTTCTTATCTAGTTATTCATAACACAAACAGTCGTACTGATTACTACATAAAAATATATTCAAAATAAACTGGTAACCACCCGTGATGGGTGTATTTCTATAGTTTTTGTTTTTTCTCCCCCTCTGCCTGGGACCAACTACTATGAATAGTTCCATTATACCTTGAATGTTTTTTGGGTGGCTGTCTTATATATTCTTAATATTTCATAATAGAATTCATGTTGACTGAGTGCCACCAAATCCACAGGTATGCAATAGTTTGTTAACCCTATCAGCACACTCGTATGAGCTACGAAGACAACTACATACAACATTTTCAAAAAGAAATGTCAACAGATAAATAAAACACTAAATATACTTACCGAAAATATCCATTGCGTTGGCTGAGACGACAGACTCTGTTGTGCTGGCGGTGTACGATACGCTGCCCAATAAAACGCTTGTACAACAAAAATAAAGGTGTTTTGAATAATTATTTGCCTTATATATGCTCTCTGCATGCTAGGTATGTTATATCATTGCATATTTACTTATTTACTTTGAATTCATAGGTTACAAATCTCGTTTTCGTCACCTCAACCGCTCCCCAAAATCTCCTTACCAAAACGCCGATTTTTCGTTCGCGAGCGAGCGAAAAGCAGCGGCCAAGAGCGACTGTAAGACCCGATCGCGCGCGGAAGGCTTTCGTTCGCTGGCTAGCGAACGAAAACGGGTGACTGTAAGACCGGCCATTGGTGTCTTGCCGACTGTCTGGGACATTCGGCAACAGTTTCAAGACCTCTTTCAAGACATGCCCGACCCTTTCACATCAACACCCACGACCTCGTGTACCCTAGAGTCGTGGGTAGTCGTGGCCCAGAGTCAGCACAGTGTGAACGGGGCTTAAGTTCTCGGGCTTACCCAAGGCCATCTAGAGGGGGCTTACCGGCCTGCGCATAGGAGTCGTGACGTCAGGGAGGCGGGCGGTCCTTCTACGCTCTCCGCGCTACACCTCCACAAACTCTCTCTCTCTCTCTCTCTCTCTCTCTCTCTCTCTCTCTCTCTCTCTCTCACACACACACACACACACACACACGATTAAAATAATGAAAAATAAGGTCTCTCCTTCCAGTTCTGTTACACGTCCACTGTAACTTATTCTCGAATATTATTTCCAGGACCAGCACCATCAGTGTTAATTATTAATTTAGCCTTAAATTACCTCCTTCATTGTAGAAATATTAGCATTGATAGTAAAACATATTAGATTTGTGATACTACTTTTATTATAGATAATACGAGGTAGAAGGAAAGTGACAGTGACAGTGACAGACAGTAATCTAAACAGACCAAAATGCGTCCCAATATTTTATTACTAATAATGTTAATAATGATAATAATAATAATAATAATAATAATAATAATAATAATAATAATAATAATAATAATAATAATAATAATGAAATCAATAATAATAATAATAATAATAATAATAATAATAATAATAATAATAATAATAATAATGATAATAATAATGACAATAATAATAATGAAATCAATAATAATAATAATAATAATAATAATAATAATAATAATATATATATGTATATATATATATATATATATATATATATATATAATATATATATATATATATATATATATATATATATATATATATATATATATATATATATATATATATATATATATATATATATATATATATATATATATATATATATATATATATATATATATATATATATATATATATATATATATATATATATATATATATATATATATATATATATATATATATATATATATATATATATATATATATATATATATATATATATATATATATATATATATATATATATATATATATATATATATATATATATATATATATATATATATATATATATATATATATATATATATATATATATATATATATATATATATATATATATATATATATATATATATTAAAGGAGTTAGGTGATGTAATCAGTGACCCACTAACCGACATCCTTAAGATGTCGGTAAATACTGGCTATGTGCCGAGCCTGTGGAAAGTAGCTAATGTGACGCCGATTTTTAAAAAAGGGGACAGGTCAGTTGCCTCAAACTATCGCCCAATTAGCTTAACATCGGTTATAGGGAAGATGCTGGAGTCCATAATAGCCAGGAACATTCGGGAGCATTTAGAGAAACATAGCTTAATTCACGACTCGCAGCATGGGTTCACAAAAGGTAGGTCATGCCTCACCAATCTCTTGTCCTTCTAACAATAAAGTATTTGAGGCGGTTGACAGAGATGAAAATTATGATGTAATCTATCTTGATTTTAGTAAAGCGTTTGACAAAGTTCCTCACCAACGACTGTTGCTTAAATTA